>NC_142938.1:35376049-35381049 GCF_046866305.1 Octopus bimaculoides
AGTCGAGCAAATCGACCCAAGGACTTATTCTTTGTAAGCCTAGTACTTATTCTATTGGTCTCTTTTTGCTGAACCGCTAAGTTACAGGGACGTAAACACACCAGCATCGGTTGTCAAGCGATGTTGGGGGGACAAACACAGACACACAAACATATACACAAACACACATATACATATATATATACGACGGGCTTCTTTAAGTTTCCGTCTACCAAATCCACTCACAAGGCTTTGGTCACCCGAGGCTATAGTAGAAGGCACTTGCCCAAGGTGCCACGCAGTGGGAATGAACCCAGAACCATGTGGTTGGTAAGCAAGGTACTTACCACACAGCCACTCCCGCGCCTATAATTGTATTTACGTTGGTTGTTCGATTAATTTGAAACAGCGTATATATAATCACCTGTCATCTTTTAGACTTTAACATAAGGCTAATTGTACGTTGTTACCAAATAAAATTTGAAAATGAATGGAAAGTGGTATCAGTTTTAGCCTTAAATGGGAAATTATAAGAAAAGCTCAACCTTATAGAAATAGCAGATAATAATGTGAGCTATGTTCCATGGAAACATATGAAATTTTTAAGCATAAAGTCAATACTAACCTGATTAATAATAGATTAGACCTTAGAGTATTGTGTGTACACTGTTCTACTTACACTTTTAAATATTTTAGAAAGTAGCAAAATTATATAGTGTGGTATTTTAATATTTACCATGTTTATCTTAGTCTACAACTAGTGCATAAGTGAGTACACCCTTTAGCATTAACTTTCCTGTGGTTAATATTGGACTATAGTCATTATAAATATGAGCTATAGCATTAACTTTCCTTTAGTCTAGATTGGATTGTAGTTACCATAGTAAATTAAGTAAATTTTTTAAACATTTTTAGTTTTAGATATTTGATATATTAAATATTTTCTATAATTCTTATTTATTGTGATTACTAAATCACATATTAACTTCATCTTGATTTTAGAGATTTGACTAATTTATATCCTTTTTCTTTCCATGATGTGTTTTTCTACCCTACATGACTATTTTATACCTCATAATTACCTCCAGACATACCTATTTTTTGGTACCCCTATAAATCTATCCTTATCTATAATATAAATTGAAGTTGGCCGACCATAATATTCTTTCTTGTCTTGAGGTTCACGGCCAAACAGCTGGGTGGATTCATGTGAAAAATGGCACAAATGTGGAGACAGGTGCATAGATTGGAACGCGCTTTCTATCTTTTTCCTAGCCCCCATACTTACAGAGAAAACCTGCATGTGTGTATGTGAGTGTGTGTCGCTGAAGCCATTCATACATATATACATATATAATAAATAAACAAACTGAATGATAAATTTCAGTTATCTCTCTCTCTCTTTCTTTCTTTCTCTCTCTCTTTCTTTCTCTCTCTCTCTCATATACACATACACCATCAACATTACTCTCTCTGTCGCGCACACCCCATCAAACATACAATCACACAGACATACGCACGCACATCAATTCTCCCCTCTCACCACAACTTCAAACGAAGTTCAGTCATAAAACTGTCCATGTCTCTTAATTCGACGTCCACTTCAAAAGATTGCCTTTCCTTTTCACTTGTCCGACCATTGATCGAGAGATAAAACACAAACCAACTCCTGCCAAATGCAAAAATCCCACCAAAAATACACACACAAATGGACATTTCATGTCTTTCAGTTTCTCTATGATTATACACGCGTCGAAAACAATAGCTCTTACATACATTATAAATCTCCAACAGGTATGTATCAATTTCTATACGCAGAATTCTCGCATTAATACAGTAGGGTGTTTTGAGCGAGATTTGCCTGCTATTTCTACCAGGTCTACCTACCATGTAGAGGTCTGAATTTATTTTTCATTCACAGATTTGCATTTCAAACATTTAACATAATCTTTTCCATAAATCAACTATCGTAAAAATTTTCTACCATGACCTCACATGCAATTACCCTTTCTTCTGCCATTAACACCAGTTGCTCACACACCTTACAGTTTCTCATTCAAACTACATAATATGCAGAATTGTAGCATTAATACAGTACGGGTGTTTTGAGGGAGATTTGTCTACTATTTCTACCAGGTCTACCTACCATGTAGAGGTCTGAACTTCTTTTCCATTTACAGATTTGCATTTCAAACATTTAACATATTCTCTTCCATACATCAACTATCGTAAAAATTTTCTACCTTGACCTTACATTTTCTATGTATGTGTGTGTACCTTAAAATACGTGATTACACAGGTCCAATAAAATACTTCTCAGAAACAGAAATTCTTTTTTCAAAACTCCTGAAGCTGTTTCCTGTGAAGATATTTTGGAAACACTTCTGCCCTCTCCCCACCACTTTTTCTCCCACATTTCTCTATTTCTAAAATTTCTTTTGCCAAAAATCCCCATTTTCGGATACGAATGACTTATTCCATAATTTTCCACTTAACTTTTATCTTCACTTTCTTTAACTTGGATACATCTGCTATTAAGTTGCAGAACTTTGGCAGTACAGTTACAATTCATTTCTGCTTTACTTCTTACATACAATTTCTCCGTAAATTCTTCCCATTTGGCTGCTATTTCTACAAGGTCTACCTACCATGTAGAGGTCTGAAGTTAATTTTCATTCACAGATTTGCATTTCAAACATTTAACAATCTTTTCCATAAATAAACTATCATAAACATTTTCTACCATTACATCACATTTTCTATGTATGTGTGTCTCCCTTAAAAGACATGATTAGACAGAGGTCCAATAGAATAGTTCTCTGAAACAGACTACCTACAAATTCTTTCTTCACAACAGCGTATAACAATTACTTATTCCAAAATCTTCATGCAGCTGGAGGCTCCAATTGAAACGGGACACGAAATGATCAAGTTGAGAAATGCTGTCATAGATTATGCCTAACCGAAAACAGTCACAGCCACATCATCCAAACAGACCGGGTGAAACCGGGTTTTGCTGCTAGTAATATATAAATATGGGTATCTTCACTTCATCCTTAGAAATACAAGCTATAGCATTAACTTTCCTTTAGTCTAGATTGAATTGTAGTTAATATAGAGATAAGCTAATCAAGTAAATTTGAATATTTTTAGTTTTAGATATTGGATATATTAAATATTTTCTATAATTCTTATTTATTGTGACTACTAAATCACATATTAACTTCATCTTGATTTTAGTGATTTGACTAATTTATATCCTTTTTTTATCCTTATAATATACAAATACGGGTATCTTCACTTCATCCCTAGCTTAAAATACAATTACTGGCACCTATAAAATTTATAAATTTATGCTGCTTAAATTAAAATTTAACTTTTATAGCAAATTTTTGATCTCTCACCTTAATGTATAATCTTCCTGTGAAAACTAAAATTTTAACTTTATCCATTGATGGTATATGGTTTTACTAAAATTTTTCCTTATCACATTTTCTATTGCTGTTAGTTCATTGTGTATTTTACTTAACTTTAATGAATAGGTTTGAAATTTTTTAATGGTTTTTTTTTAACTCTTTTAAAATTTTAAGTTTTATTTGATGACTGACCCTAAATGATTCATGTTATTTTATTGTTGTTGTAGTATTATTATCGTTATTAATGGTGACTTAAATGAATCTAATCCTTGTTCCATTATTATTCTGTACTTAGCCTGTTAGTTAATACAGGTTTCTGATAATTTAAGATAGTGCAATCTAATTAAATTAGAACATAATTACCATGTTCTCTAATAATAGTTTAGTTTACCATTATATACTATGTTAATTCCAATCGTTCAATTTATCAGTTTCTTAAACCTTGATGATCCCATCATTATATACCATGTAAACCCAATGTATCAATTCTTTATATTAACTGTATAATAAATTTGTTTTTTATGTGTCCTTTTAATGATATTAGATATACAAGTTTAATTCTAAAATTTTAGTCCCATATAAATATAAATTTTAATTTCATATTTTATCTATGGGTCTTTTATATTGGTGTAAATAAGCCTAAATGTACTTTACCATAGCATTTTAAATTAATGCCACTTCATTGTTTTTGTATACAGCCTTAATTGATTATTTACATTATTATACACTATTTCATTTTATTTCGTTATTTAATTTATAATTAGCCTTTATTTATTCACATATTAATTAAGCCAATATTGGTATATATCTCAAATATTTCAAACTTAGAATATGTAAAACAATACTGATATATTATTCTTATTAATGAAAACTATGAATAACCATTTACTGTATCTGTATACAATATAGCAACTTTATTTTTATATACGTTTGACCTAAGTGCTATATGATAAGACTTTCCCTGTTTCATTATAAACTGGTCTGCTAGTAGTTTGTTACCAAACCCTAAGAAATTTTATAACAATGTCATCCATGTTTACTGTCTATACTGTTTACCCCTTATATGTCTTGCAAACAACTCACACATGCAAGTGCTACCAATCGAGAACTCTGCATGCCGGAAACCAGCAAGTGTATGGGGTCATCAGGAGAGAATGTGTGCCATTTCAGGGCCTGCCTCTCGACGGCATCAATGCACACCAGCCCTCCCTCACTGATATGAGGCCCCGCTTGCTAGATCAACTGGTTATTAAATAAAGCTCAATATTTCTCTAGCCATCGCTCATCGTCTCTTTCTAACCAAATCCAGTGGCTCGCCTTCTCCACTGTAGTTTGGATATCACTCATGGTGGTATTTACCTTACGATGAGTTAGGCCTAACGATAACAGTAGTCATCTCACACTGTGTCCTACAAACCATCTACATCCAAATTCGATTGGAAAATACTCCGCTTTCCAGCCTGCGTCTTCACATTTCTTGAAGAGGTTTACATAACGGTCAATCTTTCGAGCCCGCACTGCGTCCATGTTATAAAAAGAAAATGCCAGTGTTCTCTTAAGCCTTGAGTCTCTAGGTCTGATAAGATAGACCATAAATCAGAATCA
>NC_142938.1:35383549-35386049 GCF_046866305.1 Octopus bimaculoides
GACAGCCTGCCGAACTATATCCAGGCAATGCAACCTCACATCGCCAATACGAAGGTAACAACCTTACAGGCGCATGAGGAAAGGGAAAAAGTCCTCAATGACCACATGATGATGTGGACAATTGTTCTTAGACCCCAGAAGCGCACAGCCAACAACTTCCAAGCCTGGAACAATGATATCCCGACGCTGTATGGGCTCCGTAAGGACCACAAAGTAACAACTAATACTGTAGTGGGACCACCAACAAGACCAGTCTGTGGAGCGAATGTCGCTAGTAACTACAGGATTTCCTACTTCCTCTCAATGATCATACACCCCATAATCCAGATGTCACCTGATGTCTGTGACAGCACGGAAGATCTCCTCAGCAGGATCAACGACTGCAACAACACTTGCAACCTGACAGGGTGTATAGTGGGTAGCATGGATATGGTATCACTATACCCATCTATCGACGTGGATTTTGCAGTGGAAAAGTGCATGGAGATGATCAACGAGAGCGAAGTAGAGTTCCAAAAAGTCAACACAGAAGAACTGGGCCTCCTACTTAGATTGACATATGACGATGTATATCTAGATAGATACGACCTTAGAGATTTCTGCCCTAGTAGACGTCTAAGAGGTAGACCACCCACAATTACCTCTATGGCTAGGAAGACCCCTATAGAGAGATGGAGTGGATGGACCAGAGCCATACGGACCCCCACTAATATCCACCAGGTAAAGAAAATGATCGCACATGCACTAGGAGCTAGTATAAAGGTCACCCTAAAAGGCCACACCTTTAAATTTAACAACAAATTATACGCCCAGGACGAGGGGGCGGCCATCGGTGTTAGTATCGCTGGTGATGTGGCCAATCCCTTCATGGTATGGTGGGACAGAAGGCTTAAGGAACGCCTGACACAGAACTCCATACTCGTGAATGTGTACTCTCGATATGTCGATGATATCAACTTAGTGGTAAAGACACCCCCACAAGAGAGTACCCCTGAAATAAAAATAGAAACTAAGACTATGGAGAGCATCCAGCAAATAGCTAACTCCATCCACCAGAGTATTAAAGTTACGATAGACTACCCTACTAAACACCCTAACCATAGATTACCTGTATTAGATACTGAACTCTGGCTAGAAACTAAGAACAATAAAACCAGAATCCTCCATTCACACTATACAAAACCTATAGCCTCCAAATACCTGATCCACCGGAACTCGGCTATTGCGGACAATGCCAAATTCAACATATTGATGGCAGACCTCGTCAGAGTAATGCGAAATGTCTCCTGCATGTGCGACCCTACAGAATTAAAGAGACATATACAACATTTCGTCCACTGCATGCAGTTCTCAGGTTACAGCCATAAAGAAAGGATCAGGGTATACAAAGGAGCTATGAAGAAGTTTGAAACAATCAATCGCAACGATAGGAATGGGATTTGCCCACTCTATAGGAGCAAATCATGGAACACCATAGAAAGGACTAAGAAGAAAATAGGGAAGGCAAGCTCATGGTACGATAGCCACAAGTACCAGAGCGTCATGTTTGTCGACACCACCCCTAGAGGCGAACTGGCGTACCGCTTTAGAAGGGCCCTAGACAAACTTAAGCTAAGAATTAAGGTTGTTGAAAGGCCAGGCAACCCTATTAAATCCCTTATCAGTAGAACATACCCTTTCAGTAGAACCCCCTGCACTGATAGGAACTGTATCGTATGTAGATTTAGCCCACAAACGAACTGCAAAACCAGAAATGTGGTCTATAGTATAAGATGTACAGAGGGACGATGCAGAAATAAGACAATGACATATATAGGCGAAACAGCAAGGTGCATAGGGGAGCGGGCAAACGAACATTGGAGGGAACTTAAGGAAGGGAAGAACTCATCAGTTCTGTACCAGCACGCTGAGCAAGAACATAGAGGCTCAATCAACAACATAGAAATTAAAATCTTATCTACACATAGCAGTGATGCAGCACTTAGACAAATTACTGAAGCTACACACATAATAGAAGAGAAACCTAGCCTGAATAGGAAACTAGAATGGAACACTAACACACACCACTAACAAACCACAAACCACAGCATGTGACAACATGTTACCCATAAACCAATAATAATATGAACAAAGTATAATACAATACATAGATAAACAAATGGAATTAAATACTACATACGTTAACAAAATTTAATTAAACACAAAAAAAACAAAAACACACACACACACACACACACACACGACCAAATAAATAAATAAAAACAAATACAAACGAACACATATTAACAGAGTATATAGGTGATACAGACACTCCCCATACACACATGCACTTACAAAAGACACAGACACATTGAAAGACAGACATGCGTAGACACATACAATAGGAATACAAAATACAAAATGGCTGATATTTAGCAAGGTGAGACACACATAAGACGGAAGGAAACAAAGGACCACTGATGAGTTCACAGAAGTGTGACGAAAGAACTCTGGCCGAAAT
>NC_142938.1:35388549-35438549 GCF_046866305.1 Octopus bimaculoides
AATAGTGTTCAGTCAACGGTCAATCATAATAATGGCCGATCATAACAATGGCTGACCGGAAGTTAGAAATTCTTTTTTCAGGAGAACTAAGAAAGGGGGAGATAACAAACGGTGATCGGGAACGAGGGGCTGTGTGTGGGAGGTAGAATGCTGGTGATCTTGACGTATGTAGTGTGAAAATGGGGAAGGGAGAAAGGGAGAAAGTAGTTGGTCAGTTGTAGTGTGTGCGTGGTGTGATGCGAGGGTATTGGTGTGGTGTGATGTGAGGGTGTTGGGAGGTGGGGAAGGCATGGGTGGAGTGTGGGTTAGGATGAGGGTGGGGTAGAGGTAGGGGTCTGTGGGTAGGGTGGGGTATGTGGGTAGGGTGGGGTATGTAGGGGTGGGTGGTGGGTGTAAGGAATTGGATGGGGTGGAGTGGGAAGGTAGAGTAGGAGTGTGTTGGGGTGTGGTGGGATGAGCTTATGAGGGGGTGTTGACGAGGAGGGAGAAGGGGAAGGTGGATGTAAGAGAGGGGGAAGATGGGTATGGGAGGGGAGAGGAAGAGAGGAGAGAGGGTGGGTATAAGAGAGGGAAGGTGGATTGAGAGAGGGGGAAGGTGGGTATGGGGGGGAGAGAAAGAGGGGGAAGGCGGGTATGGGGGGAGAAAGAGAGGAAGAGAAAGAGAGTGAGAGAGAGGGGAAGAGAGTGAGAGAGTAAGGGTGAGAGAGTAAGAGTGTAGAGAGTAGGAGAGTAAGAGTGTAGAGAGTAAGAGTGAGAGAGGGCGGAGTACGAGAGAAGAGAGTGAGAGAGAGTAAGAGAGAGGAGAGAAAGAGTAGGGGTGAAGAGAAGTGGGAGTGGAGAGAAGTAGGAAGAGAAGTTGGAGTGAAGAGAAGTAGGAAGAGAAGTGGGAAGAGAAGTAGGAATGAAGAGAAGTAGGAAGAGAAGTAGGAAGAGAAGTTGGAGTGAAGAGAAGTAGGAGTGAAGAGAAGTAGGAAGAGAAGTGGGAAGAGAAGTAGGAATGAAGAGAAGTAGGAGTGAAGAGAGGTGAAGAGACGTACAAAGAAGTAGGAGTCGGAGCAGGAGGTGGGGGAGGGGAGAGATGGGTGGTAGGAGGGAGGGTGGGGGAGAGAGACAGGAGGAGGGGGTTAGATGAAGAGTGGAGGGGAGTTGAGCCCATGTGGCGCAAAGGAGCGAAGATAGAAGATTAATCCCTGTTCACGGCGCAAACGGGAGTCCGGATGGCCCCTGTGCATGGACAATCCAAACACAGACAGGTGTTGCCGCAAGGAGTGGCCGGCAGAACGGAAGTGGCGTGACACCGGGGTGTCATTGCCGACGTTGATGTCTCGGAGGTGTTCCGCGAATTGGTCGGCGCCCCGTTTGTCTGATGTACAGAGATTGGCAGAGAAAGCAGGAGAGGCAATATATGATATCTGTGGAGACACAATGACCCAGTGGTCAGGGCAGCGGACTCACGGTCATAGGATCATGGTTTTGATTCCCAGGTCAGGCGTTGTAAGTGTTTATTGAGTGAAAACACCTAAAGCTCCACAAGGCTCCGGCAGGGGATGGTGGCGAACCCTGCTGTACTCTTTCACCACAACTTTCTCTCACTCTTTCTTCCTGTTTCTGTTGTACTTGTATGTCACACTGTGTCACGCTGAATATCCCCGAGAACTACGTTAAAGGTACATGTGTCTGTGGAATGCTCAGCCACTTGCACGTTAATTTCACGAGCAGGCTGTTCCGTTGATCAGATCAACTGGAACCCTCGACGTCGTACGCGATGGAGTGCCAACAACAACAACATATATATATCTGTATATATATATATATGTGGAGAATGGAGCAACAAATACAAGAAGAAGCAATTCTGTTGGGCTAGTTAGCCGTTGTTAAGCCTATCATTTACCTATATATATATATATATATATACATACACAAATATTCTATAATTATAATTATGTTTATAATTATAGAATATTTGTATAATTTTACCTATAAAGGTTATTTTAACGTACCGATCTACTTGGTAAAATTATTAATTAATTGATTGATTAATTAATTAATTTAATTAATTAAATTTACCCTTTTATTATTAATATATATATCATCATCATCATCATCATCGTTTAATGTCCGCTTTCCATGCTAGCATGGGTTGGACGATTTGACTGAGGACTGGTGAACCAGATGGCTACACCAGGCTCCAATCTGTTTGGCAGAGTTTCTACAGCTGGATGCCCTTCCTAACGCCAACCACTCCAAGAGTGTAGTGGGTGCTTTTACGTGCCACTGGCACGAAGGCCAGTCAGGAGGTACTGGGAATGGCCACGCTCGAAATGGTGTATTTTACGTGCCACTTGCATTTGTCTTGCTTCTATATGTTGGTTCCCTGACGATGAATACATGTGGAATTCTAGCAGCTTTTACTTCTTTGGCTTTAATTCCGACATATATTTTGAAACATATGTAGGAATTAAGGGAACTTTTATTTATATGCGTTTTGCTCCATTTATTGTTATTATTCATATCTACATATATATATATATATATATATATATATATATATATATATATATATATATATAGATAGATAGATATAGATATAGATATATATATGTGTGCGTTTTCTTCTTAAGTTATTATATTAGTTACTATAAATGAAAATAAAAGTGAAAATGTTATTTTCATTTTCATTTGTTCCTTATTCCTTATTTTTACTTCCTTATTTTATTTTATTATAAAGCTGACACCTTCTGTTATCTAGGTCACCAAGTTAGTAGCAGGGGAGGGTGCTCTGAAAGTGTAGCTGCCAGAATAAGAATAGCCTGGGCAAAGTTCAGAGAGCTCTTACTTCTGCTGGTGACAAAGGGCCTCTCACTCACAGTAAAAGCAGACTGTATGACGCATGGTAGTGAAACATGAGGCGTGACTGCTGAGGACATGCGTAAGCTCACAAGGAATGAAGCCAGTATGCTCCGATGGATGTGTAATGGCAGTGTGCATACTAGACAGAGTGTAAGTACCTTGAGAGAAAAGTTGTACCTAAGAAGCATCGGTTGTGGGGTGCAAGAGTGACGATTGTGCTGGTATGGTCATGTGACAAGAATGGCTGAGGATAGCTGTGTGAAAAAGTGCCACACCCTAGCGGTTGAAGGAACCTGTGGAAGAGGTAGACCCAGGAAGACCTGAGATGAGGTGGTGAAGCATGACCTTTGAACTTTAGGCCTCACCGAGGCAATGACCAGTGACCGGGACCTTTGGAAATATGCAGTACGTGAGAAGACCAGGCAAAGCAAGTGAGAGCATAATCTGAGGTCTCTGCCAGGGGTGTAGCCAGCCCACTTATGCATACCTTTCCTTTATTGGACAGTAAACTCTGTTTGCAAAGACCTGTTGAGGCAAATGAAATCGATCCAAATTCGACGACTGGTACCCATGCCAAACTCTCCTTCAGTGAACACTAAACTCGGCTTGCGAAGACCTGTCGGAGCAAGTGAAATCAAAATCGTGATTGAACCAAATTCGATGACTGGCACCTGTGCCAGTGGAGCGCTAAGAGCACTGCCCGAGTGTGATCATTGCCAGAGCAGCTTCCTGGCTTCCGTGCCAGTGGCACGTAAATAGCACCATTTGAGTGTGGATTTTATGCAAAAGATGTCTACCAACTTTGCAGAGTCCTGCAATGCATGAGTCCTGCAATGCATGAGTCCTCAAACAAGATGGCCATTAAAGTACTACACTACCTAAATAAGATTCCATATTTACAGTCCACTTAGCCTCCAACCCTATGCAAATTTGATGAGACTTCTCCCAAAGTTTCCTTCTCCCCTCTAAAAGTCTCAATACACTATGTACTCCAAATATGAAAACATATCTGATCACTTCAAATCAACAAAGCCATCAGTCCTGTTATTGTCTCTTACTTTACTCTCAAATTTTGAACTACAAAGCTGGCCATTATTTTTGTCAGCCACTCCAATTTTTCACTCTAGGAATCTACTGGAAGCAAGCCATAGTTTCTGCCATTTAAGGAAAGGCAGCTTTTCTGACCTAAACACTCTGAAGCTATTGTTGTCACTTTCAACAACTCATCTGAAGGAAACAATTATTATCATTTTCTCCAACATGTTGAATCTCTTTCAATCTTCAGTGATCACCAGTATAATTACTCTAGAGTCAAGCCTGTCATTTACCAGTTGCCTGTTCCCCTAGATGGAAGCAATATTATTGAACTTAACATCAGAAAAGTAATTCATCATATCTGGCATGATTTTCTTGGCTAAGTTCTTCATTTATGGACTCTATACATCTTTTTTCTTTTGGGTTTCTGATAAGATTGCACTATTTTAGCATGCATTCATGGAATCCTTCATGGCCTGCATTCTATCAACTCTGGTGTTCCTCAAGGTTCAGTTATATCACTTACACTTTTCTTCCTTTACATGAACAACCTTCTCAACGACACCTGTAGCAATACATACTTCTATGCAGATGATAAAATTCTTCACTCTTCTTTAATCTTCTGTACATAGGCATCATTGGTATATAATATTGACATCTCACATGATATATGGACTGCTTCTACAAAAAGAGATCTCACAAATGTTCCCTGAAGTTTCCACAAAAACTGCGTGTATCAATAAAACAACCTTCTACCTCCCCTTTTTAGACTGTTCTGTCAAATTCTCAAAGTCAACCTCACAGCCTTTGATTCTCTTTCTTGAAATCTTACATTCATCTCATAACAAAGCAAAAATTGCATAAAATTGCATTCCCAGGGACTAGCTTTTATCCTCAGAGCCAGAAAATACTTCATTTTGCAACAATTATTCTTTACAAAGCTCAGATGAGACTTCACAATGAAATACTGCTCCCACATCTGAGAAAAGACTGCTGTTAGACATGCAGAAATCTTAGCCTGCATCCAGAAGCAAGCTAACCAGTTGATTTTTAAAATCTCACTCAATAATGCACTTCAGCCTTTACCCTACAAACATGCTCTCTTCTCAACTTGGTTATTTTGAAACTACTACAATTGCTTCTATTCCTTAAAACAGAAGCAATTATAGTAGTGTCAAAATAGCCTATTCACCACCCAAGCCCACCTGGCACACCCATCTCTTCTCATGACCTGTATAGTGTACTTCCATTCCCTGTAGGCCCTACACCATGCTCAGTTCTTCCTCTCCAAAACAATGTTAAACCTTTGAAATTTCCTTTTCACCTACATTTTACTTGCAAATATCAATTTATAGAAATAAAAATTAACATCAACTGTTTCATTTTCACCAGTTTTGAAGAGCCCTTAAAAATTTTGGACACAACCTCCTTTTCACCTGACTAATCTTTGAAAAAGAGAGGCATACTATCTTTATGTTCTGAATAAGGAACCCATTGCAAAAATATCAGAATATTATGTGACACAGAATCACTTTGTTTAACTTATGATATTAACCATTTATATCTTCTTTTATCTTGTACTTGTTTCAGTCATTTGGCTGTAGCAATGTTGGGGCACCATCTTGAAGGGTTTAGTCAAACAATTCAACCCCAATACTTACTTTAAAGTCTGTACTTATTATGTTGACCACTTTTGCTGAATCACTAAGTTACAGGAATATAAACAAACTAACACTGATTGTCAAGTAGTGGTGGAGCTAACACAAACATACACACATATACAATAGACTTCCACACAGTTTCCACCTACCAAATTCACTCACAAGGCATTGGTTGGCCCAGGTCTTTAGTAGAAAACACCCAAGATGATACACAGTGGAAATGTATCCAAAACCACATTGTTGCAAAATGCTTGCACTTATAAAATAAAGGTTGTGGTGAGATCAATATATGTAAAATAAATGTATTTTCACTTTTTAGTTTTTTTAGTTAACCCAGAACATTTGCATCATGTTTTTTCTCACTCAGTTTTTTCTCCCCTCTTCTATTACTGATCTCTCTACATTCTCATTTTCTAATTTGGAGATTCTTATTTTCTCTTCCCTTGTGGTTTTTGTCAATTTAAATTGGTGGTGGTGCTGTATGTAGAGGGTGGTGAAGAAGTATAAGATGAGTAAGTCGAACAATGGAAATGTGGCATTAATATTTCTCTCAAAACATTTCACTTTTAAATGTTTCAAATATAGGTAAAATTCTCTTGAATTTTCTTTGTATTTTGGTAGCAAGTAGCTGAGCAACAAGTACGCAACCAAGAAGTTGGCATGATGACAGAATTAGTCAGAGATTTTTTAGATCCTGCTGATTTTTACAAAGCATTGCATAATATAGGCATAGAATACTTCTGTGGTGTTCCTGATTCTTTGTTAAAAGGTAAGTATGAAATTATGCTTAAATATTGATGTCCAAAATAAATATTTATTTTGTATGTAGCTGTTTGTTTATGTGTAGTAAATTCTGTTGACATAACATTTTCTAGACAACATCTTGGAACTTGGATTACCAAGTATTACTAAATGCATCAATACTTATACAGAGGTCTTGTGTCATCTTGTGAACAAAGCTTAAGATTAGGGACAATGTATTTTGCCACTATGATATGGTTGTTCCATAAAGAACTATGTTACTACATTTTAACGCCCCTACTCACAATATATAAACAGAGATGCAATAGACAGCCACTGATCTCATAAGGAGCAAAATAGCTAGTTCTAAACATCTCTAAATGAGATATATAAGTAGTAACAATACTACACAGTAACATTTTTGCCACTATAACATGGCTGTTCTATAAAGAACTATGTTACTACATTTTAACCCCAAGAAAACATCTTTTCCAGCGAGTTAACAATACACAAACTGTGAATAAGGGAGTGAACCACTCCCCTCCAGCTTGGCAAGACTAGTAAACCATGCTTTCTGGGTCTTTACCCTATGAGATCAGCAACTGTCTGCTGCTTCTATGTTTATATATTGTGAGTAGGAGTGAGTGACTGCCATCTCTAGCAGGCAGGTGTCCAGTACTGATGAAGGGTAAAGACCCAGAAACCATGGTCTACTGGTCTTGCCCAGCTGGTGGGGAGTGGTTTGCTCCCTTACCCATGAAATATCGGACACAGTTTGTATGTCGTTAACCAGCTGGAATAGACATTTTCCTGGGGTTAAAATGTAGTAACATAGTTCTTTATGGAACAGCCATGTTATAATGGCAAAAAAATGTTGCTGTCTAGTATTGTTACAACTTATATCTTGTTTAGAGATTTCAGAACTAGCTATTAGGATTAATATATTCCTGAAATTCTTGGTTTCCAGTAGTATTTATCTATTTATTTATGCATTTCAGCCAAGTAGCTGTGGTCATGCTGGAGCACCACCGTGACTTTCCGTCTTTATGCTGTGCTCTCTTCACGTTCCTTGCATGGCTCTTCTCCTCCACCTGATATAGTCCAATCAAGATTTTTGATGGCACATCTGGTGTATAAGAGAATTTGATATCGCTGCCCTAAACTGTGTCTCATTTCGAGCCATTGGTTCATCTGGTATCATGGAGAGGAAAGTGTCGAGTTTTGTTTTGAAGACCTCTATATCCATGTCTTGCAGGTCTCTCAACTGTTTTGGTAGGGCATTAAAGAGCTGAGGTCCTCTGGACATTTTCAGAAATAATCTACTGTCACATTTTTATTGCAAAAGAGTCATGTTCCAGTTTCTTAAAGTTATTTAGTTTAATATGAAGAGATTCTTATTTGAACAAAGCAATGATATTTAATGCAAGTATCGAAAAAGTATGGATATTGTTTATGCTACCAAGCTTTGAAAGTTGCAAAAATTTATATTATTATACACAGTATTGTGACTGATATAACTTCATTGATTGAGACTTTTCAATAACAAGTCAGATGTCAAAGATGAATAAACTTATTTATACATAAGAAAAACTTGAGATATTCAGAGAAATGCTGGGTGTGTGATTAGAAGTTATCCTGATTATATTATTTCATCACTTTTTGGAGTTGAAAAATACCTGTTCAATAACTGTAGTCATTTTGTCTTTAGATCTGCCCTCTGGAAGACTTCATTAACAAGAACATGACAAACAATCTTCTAGTTCCGCTAACATTTCTCAACCAAATAAGAAAAGAAGATGATCTTCAATTAGGCACTGTCTTCTTTTATACTTGAAACTTTGCAAGTGAAGCTGTATAGCAACAATGAAAGCATTTACTGCACTTATGTCAATCATGTTGTAGAATATAACCATAGGCCATCTTTGAGTCATTCTTTTGCAAGTGTATGTCCTTACCATCCTATCTTGAGTATCTACTCCTTTTGTTTTGTTGTAACATGTAATAACTTCAGGTTTCTTTTCAGCATTTTTTGGATCAATTGAAGGCTGAGAGTGCATTGTACTCATAAGTGTGACTACATAATTTTTCTTGGGACAAAGAGATAAGATCATAGAATTCTTTTGAAATCCAAATATTGTGCTGTTGATTTCTCTTTCTTTTTGATTTGTAAAAGCACTTGAAAGTTCAACTCTGTTCTTTCTAATTGTTCCAACTAAAGTAGTTTTCTTGCTAAGTAGCTTTTGAGCCAATCCTACACTTGTAAGAAAGTTATCACAAGTTATATTGTGACCAGTATTTTCAAGTTCTTTTATTAGGTCTTCAAATAACTCTTGAACCTTGATTTGTCTCTCTCCATTTAACTGGGTCTTTTCCAGTGTAGATTTGCTTTTTCCAGGCATAAGATGTTTCACTGTCGCATATTGCCCAAATTTTAATTCCATATTTCCCTGGTTTTGAAGGAATATATACCCGAAATGGGCAGCGCCCTCTGAATGAAACTAATTGTTCATCAACTGTCATGTATGAACTTGGAACATATCTATCTTGCAAATACTGATTCCACATTTCAAATACTTCTCTTGTGGGCTCCAATTTATCATCACCTCTCTTTTTTCTTCTTGCACTAGCATCATCAAAACGCAATACTTGTAAAATCTGTTGAAATCTTCCCTGGCTCATAATTTTGTTGAATATTTGGCGGTCGTCTTCTTGACTCCATTTTCATGTTTAGATTTATGAACACTTATAAGAATAGTCAGTCTAATAAATTTCTTTAGTTCAGAGTGATTAATTTCCTTCCGTTTATCTTTGTAAACAACCTGACCTTCAAGAAGCACCTCAAGAAGATTCTGGTGCATAAAGATAGTAAAACATTTCAATGCTATCGCAAGACCTTTTAGCAAAACAGGATGGTCCACATTCTTGGCGCACAATATTGCAAGATAAAGTTCTTACTGCTGCTTGAGTAAGAGGATCAGAATGTCAAACTTCTTGTCTGTCGCTGGAAACATATTGCTCATTCATAATTTGGTGGCTTGCAGATAATTGTTTTGAGTATCTTCATCATCTGATGACACAGAACCTAAACTGTCCAGCACACAATCACTTTCACCATCATCTTCAGAGCAATAGAAGGAATCACTACTAACTTCTTCCCATTCTTCATCTAATTCCAATAACCTTTTTGATATTTGGTCTTCACTCAAGTTTTCATGTCTAAGCATATTGGAAAGCACAACTGAACTACATGAAACTTGATAGCAGACTAAAGGCAGATATTGCTCTCTCACATATATTGATACAATATATTGTAAGAATTGTGTCATCACATAGAAATATTACACCACCCTATAATCTAGCAGATTGAAGGTGATGCAATACCGCACAAATTTGCAGGAATATTTTCATAATTTTTCCTATTTTATCTCAAATTCAGCAAATAAATTGAATACAATTTTATCTATTTTATATATGATAAATATCTAGGAAAATAATATTTGAAACTGATTTTATTCTGTTTAGAATGACAAGAGTATTGTCTGAATTTAATTCGAGGGTCCAATGGACCCAAACAGTAATTAAGCAGTAAATAAAGTGAAATTTCATAGCTTTTATAAACATATGGAAAATTTCCCGTTTGACAAATAAAAGAGATTCAAGAAAAAATAAGTCACAAGAAATCAACAGAATCAAATAATATCTGGTCACCACATGCCAGTCAAATCTCACTGCTACAATATACAGAATATCAGCAAATAGCCAGCAGGCTTATTAAAAATTAATTATTAGTGATGATTTCCAGTAGAATGAAAGGGTGTGATATGGGAGTTCCAGCACCCTTGACAGATGATTCTCATTTGCTACAATCTATGAGTGTGCTTTTATGCACCAAACACCTATATGAGAGAACCTCCCAAGGCTAATAATGCAGTATTCAGTGTTCTAACATGCTAAGTTGAATATAAAAATTACCTTTTGGTATTAATGCTACTTCTGTCACTAATGATTAATATTTAAAAAGTCTAAATTAACTTAAACACTGAACATGAGCTCTTAAAGTTATTTAGTTTAACATGAAAAGATTCTTATTTGAACAAGACAATGTAATTTAATGTGAGTATTGAAAAAATACAGATATTGTTTATGCTACCAAGCTTTGAGAGTTGTAAAAATTTATATTATCAGACACAGTATTGTGACCAACATTTAATTTCACCATCCCACTACAAAACCATCAGCACCTCCATTTGGCCAACACATATATTTAGCACATATAGTTAGCATATATTTCTCCACTACCTGCACATTATTATGGTCATTGACATAATCTCTCTCTCTCTCACACACACACACACATGCCTACACACATTTTTATATGTTTATTATTTTATTCTTTTAGACTTTTGTGCATATATTGCTGAAACATCACCGAAGGATAGACATATCATTACAGCCAATGAGGGCAGTGCAGTAGCTTTAGCAACAGGCTACCATCTTGCAACTGGAAAATCAAGTTTGGTTTACCTCCAGGTAAGATAACCTATTAGCATTGATATGAGCTTTGAGAACATAAATAGATGAAGTGGGATTTTACATTAGATATATCAATACAATTGTTGAGAACAAAATTACCATTGTAACTAGAAGATATAGTCTAATTTATATTCACAAACCAGACACTTGCTGCCACTTTGTAACTGCTCAACTAAACTTCTCTCTTTTTTTTCTTCTTTGCCTGGTGAGCTTCAGCAAAAGTTGTAGTCTTTCAGTGCAAAAGCATCAAGCTGCAACATGTTTCAGCTGTTGGGATTGATAAACCACCACTGTAAATGTATTGCAAATATAAAGTGCATAATATATAGAATTAAACATCAACAATGTTCATGCTGTGCACATGTAGGCATTTTAATTGGCTGTATAAGTGTTCTAAGTTGCAGGTCACCAATGAAAAATCATTAATATCTGGTTATTAGTAGGATGTAAGGACCATAAAGAAATCATTGTTGCATAGTTCAACAATTCATTCATTTGCCACAAAGATTATCCAACATAATGGCCTGATAGTTTGCAACAGCAAAAGATGAAATGTTTTTTTAAATGTGTATAACTGTGACGGGCAAATGCATTAGTTTATTAGTTGACCTTGCTGTAAACATAATAAAAATGGTGAAGATGATAGTGTAGGTAAGCCTTATTTCTTTGAGTTGAAGAAAAGTATTTAGCACTAGTTTGATGGATCCTATAATGCTATCTGATGACTGCAACATAGCACTAGATTGCATATTTCTATGTGAGAAAGAGATGAAGTTTGAACAATTACTTATATGATATTGTTTGCAGATGAGAGTATTTGATGAGCATTAAAAGAGATTAATCTAGAGAGGAAGCTATTTGAGAGACATATAAGAAAACCCAGGCTGACCTATTTTCCAGCTGCAACCAAGATGATCTCTGTCTGGAGCTAAAAGTCATGAGTTTATTTATATAATCTCAAAAAAAGGTTCTTTTTGTATTTTCACATGGTAATGAAAATGGTTCTTTTGATGTCTGCTGACATTTGTCATATCCACTAGCTATCATAAAAATTACCAGATATGGTAATATTAATGAAATGTAATTCCAAATTCAGACAGAAGTGCTGTAAGATCAAATCTTGGAAGTGGTCTACTACAATGTAATGAGATGTGTTGGTTCTAAACAATAAAAACTTGGATTAGGTTGATAACATGTCTGTCAAAGATTTCTTATTTTATATTTCCACATAAAGTATGAAGGTCTTGAAATACTGGGATTGTAAAATTCTTCATTTATAGCCTACAATAGCATCGTTTGATTTCCAATACATAGTAGTCATGGGAGTGAGAGTCAACAAAATTATTTACATGTCTGCCATCACATAATTTTGTCACTTTTTGTAAGAAAATGATGTGTAACATTGATCATATATGAAATTGCTTGTTGATCCATATTTTGTCAATAAGGTAGTCATTACATTTTCTAACTGTCTCCATGATAATCATGTCTTCATATCCAGCAATAAAAAGACTTCTTTCATATTTTGAAAATTATTTTGATAAGAAAGTTGCAGGCCTTCCAACTTGAGGCAGCATGAAACCTAGAGCAGATTCTGATTATATTTCTAGATTTTTGTAGTCATTTTTAGCAACTGTTTGTTCATAGCAGTAGCACTGTTTGGTGTTTCCTGTTGTTTACTAACTTCAATGTAAATTTCACTTCTGTAACTATCTTGTAACTATTTCAGCATTTTTGGATGCTTTTGCATAATTGATAGTTTATGTAACAGCTCAATTAAGTGAGAGATTGTTTGATTGTCTAGAGCTTATAGAAATGAGTTTACAAATGAATACACAAAATACCCAAGCAACTCATTCTTCAGCTTCAAAAGTACAGTCTCATGGAAATGTCATAGAATTGTCATGTACTGACTTATAAATTCATTTTGATCCTAGTGATAAGTAGATATCTAACAATTTATATACTCTTTTGCTCTTTTACTTGTTTCAGTCATTTGACTGCGGCCATGCTGGAGCACTGCCAATCTTTACAAAAATAGAACCAAATAGGTCAGGGATTCATTATAGTCTATATAATGTGCAATGAAATTAAAAACTTACATTATAGAGTAATTTGATTTTTATCAAAATTTGTACTTTGTTGGCATCTCTAATAATTATTGGGGAGTGTGGAAGAAGAATTATTGAATACAGTCTACCATTACTACCATCTGTTATTATTGAAAAATTTCCATCAAATTGTCCAGTTTCACAATGGTTTTTTTATTGACTATTATTCAGTTGAATAAATTTTTGTAAGAGCTATACTCAACTAAATAACAAAGTCTGGAGCATCAAAATGGTAGTCATTTTAAATGGTACTGATCAAATGACTGTCTTGTTGAGTTAATTGATTTAGTAATTAAATTATTAGATTTAGGACTGGTAGATAATTCCATAATAGTTTTCTTTTCTGTTTGTATGTGATATAGTTACCTTGTTGAGTTGTTTGTTCAGATCACAGTAAAGATGAACTTCTGAAGATGTCTTAATTTATAATGGAATATAAAACACTTCAAGAAGCCAGCCAACCAACTCATTACTTACCAGTCTGGTAAACCCACAAGTCAGAGAGATTACATTCTAACCAGGAAAAGGGACAGAGGAGTGATTGTAAATGCCAAAACCTTTTCTGACTAAGAATGCTTTATGCAACATTAGTAGCAAGTGACTTCAGAGTTAGAACCAGGTAGACACAGAAATGAACTATGACATAGAGAAGGAAAAGTCAGAAACTGAAAGATTCTGCAGTTTGGAACAGATTTTGAGAAATTCTAATTATGCACATAACTGTAGGGAGGAAGATTGAGATGCCTGAGGATTTCTTAGAAATAACCTGTTTAGGGCTACACATCAGACATGGCTGGAGCAAAGCCAAAACAAAAGAAACATGGTGGTGGAATGATACATCTGATAGGGCAGTAAAGACTAAAAGAATGACTTCGAAAATCTGGAAGAAAGTGTCTAGTATGGAGCATTACCAAATGGCCAGAAGGGTAGCTAGGTGGCAAATATGCTTAGCTAAGGTTGAAACGATTTGCACATATCTTGCAGCATGAGGATCAGAGGCAAGATGTTCAGGATCAAGAGACAGTGTGTAATAGAGAACCAAGCTCTCATTGGTGACAAATGTTTTCAGAATAATGAACATGCACTCACCATTGATATAGAAGACAAGAAAATAGTGTGGAAGTGCTTTTATGAGTGGCTGCTGAATGTTGAGAATGTAGAGGACAAAGAGGGGCTACTTCATACTGACACTATAGAAGTACCAACAATTAAAGACATAAAGAGAGAGACAACTGCAGGTCCATAAAGGATAGTTGCTGAGATGCTCAAAATATCCAGTGAAGTACAGTATATTATTATACACCCTGATAGTTAATCAAGTTATACAAGGAGTCATACCCAATGACTAGCATAGCAATAGCATTATAAACTGTTACAAAGATGAAGGAGATGCCCTAGAGAGAAGCGACTATAAAGGAATGAAATTACTGAATCAAGTTATGAAAATCACAGAGAGGGTTGTTGGTGCAACTGATATGTGACAGGGTAGACTTAAATAAGATGCAGTTTGGTTTCGTATCCAGAAGAATAAACCATTAATTTTGGGATTCATTGACTTAAAGAAAGTGTTTGACAGGGTACCACTTACAGAAATTTGGTTGATACTAAGGAAACTTGGCATTGACAAATGGCTTGTGAGGACTGTACAAGTCATATATACAGATGCAGTAAGTAAAATGAGAGTCAACAAAAACTTCAGTGATGAATTTAGAATGTAAGTTGGAATCCATCAAGGTTCAGTCCTCATCCCACTCCTATTTATCATACATCAAGGTTCAGTTCTCAGCCCACTCCTATTCAACATAGTCCTACAGGTCATCACAGAGGAGTTTAAGATTGGCTATCCTTGAGAACTCCTATATGCTGATGATCTATTTCTCATAGCTTAATCTATAGAGGAATTAGAGAAGAAATTTCAGGCATGGAAGCTGAACCTAGAATTGAGATGACATAAGGTAAACCTAGCAAAGACAAAGTAGGAAAGAAGACAGGATCTTATCTTCTGGGAAATGGCCTTGCTCAATGTGCTGAAAAGGAGTAGGTAAAAACTTTTTATATTGTGTCAAATGTAAACAATGAACACCCAGAGGACATAAGTTTTGTTCTTAGTACATACTGATGTAGTATGTACAATGAGCACACCGGAAATTGAATGTTAAACAAAGATTTTTTTCTCAGAATAAAGGGCAAATTGTATGAAGCTTGTGTTAGAACTGCAATGTTTCATGGTTGTGAGACAGACTTTGAATACAGGGTATTTGAGAAATGAAGCTAACATATTCATTTAGATGTGCAATGTGAGTGTGAATGAAAGAATTAGTACAAAACTGCTGAGAGAAGAACTGGGCATAAGAGGAATCAAATTTAGTGTATAAGAAAGAAGACTGTGCTGGTCTGGATATGTGATGAGGACAGCTGTATAAAGAAGTGCTGGTCACTTAATGTGGACGGAGCTTACTGAAGAGGGAGGCCTAAGAAGACAATGGATGAAGTGGTGAAGGCTAACTTCAGGATCCTGACCCTCAAGAAGGAGATGACAAAAGACTGGAATGACTGGTGACATGAGGTTCTCAAGAAGACCTGCTTACCTCATTGAAACTGAGTTCTGAAAACACTGTGTGTGTACGTGTATGTATTTTTATAAATATACACAAATAAGCCCTTTACTCAATCTCCCTCTGAAATCACCAACACTACCTCTCACTACAGCTCTCCCTTCATACCACTTATTTTTCGTACTACCCAGAAGCATTTCACATGTTATTCATTTTTCCATCTTTTAATACTGTTCTTTCCATCCATACTTTACATTGATCACATGCCTCCACTGGACCCACAAATTATCTTCCTCATCCCAACATATTTTTCTCACTCTTCATTCACTATGCCTGACTCTCTTTCTCTCTGACACTTCTACAATCTTCCCAACCACATGTTATCTCTCTCTCAACCTTCTCTTATTTACTACTGTATTGTATCATCTGTAGCCCTTTACTTCTCCCAAAATATGCATCATTAGTCATACCCCTCCTCCCTTATCCATCATTCATAACATCTACCCTTCAATTTTACCCAATATTCATAGTTCTTGTCTTCCCCTCACCATTTTCTCAATTTCTCACTCTCCCATATACTCTAGCAAGTCAAACCCACGTTTACGTCTAGTTCTTCTGTCCTCATTCATTTCTACCCTCCTTGTATCTTGAGGAGCACCTGGACACCTCACCACCACTATTTTATCTCTTTCCAGCACCACCAAACCACTCCCACCTTTGCTTCTTAAATGTGAAAAGCCATGTAGCTCCTCTATTGCAAGAAACCTGCTATGTCATGTTCACTCATACTTAAACCATTTATCTAGCATAAAGCTGCCTTCCTCTTGAGATTTGTAGTGTTGCAAACTGCATAGCTACCTTACCATACCATAGCTGGTGCCATGGAAAATACACCCAGTGCATGCTGTAAAGAGATTGGCATTAAGAAGAGCATCTAACCATAGAAATCATGCCAAAGTAGACACTAGAGCACAGTGCAGTCCTTGGATATATTGGATTCTATCTAATTATTCAACTCATGCTAGCGTGGAACATGGATTAAATGACAACAACAATGATTATGGTGAGGATGTGTGAAGAAGAATTTTCACTTGTTTCACAGACAATTTATCGGCTACTTAGTGTGACCAGTATAGTCTATTCTACTAAGAGGAAGAGAGCAACAGGACCATTGACAGGACTCAAACCTTGTATCTATTGTTTGTCAGATACTTATGTTACTGATAAGATAGATTACTGAACGTCAAATATTTCCTTTTTTCTGAAACTGGCTATTGTATAAGGTTTTGGATGTAGCAAGATGTTCCATTTTGGTTGTTTCTTTGCAATGAGAAAAAAAATTCTCTATTTTCATTAATTTGTAATTAATTCATATTTATGGTGTTAATATTTTCTGATTTTCTTGAAATATTGAAATTTTTATTTACTCTTTCACTTGTTTCAGTCATTTGACTGTGGCCATGCTGGAGCACCGCCTTTAGTCAAGCAATTCAACCCCAGGACTTAATCTTTGTAAGCCTAGTACTTATTCTATCGGTCTCTAAGTTACGGGGACGTAAACACACCAGCATTGGTTGTCAAGCGATGTTGGGGGGGGGGGGGACAAACACGGGCACACAAACATATACACACACATACATATATATATATATATATATATACGACGGGCTTCTTTCAGTTTCCGTCTACCAAATCCACTCACAAGGCTTTGGTCGGCCTGAGGTTATAGTAGAAAACACTTGCCCAAGGTGCCACACAGTGGGACTGAACCCGGAATCATGTGGTTCGTAAGCAAGCTACTTACCACACAGCCATAGGTATAAAAGGTCATATCATCAAGAAAAAATCCCAGAAAGTAAAAAAGGTGGGGATTAAGCAACAAAAGATGATGGGTGGAAGTAACAAGTTGTACCCCAGTCCAAATAGTGTGTTTAGCTGTGCCTCACAAAGGTGTTGTCAGTGAAAATGGCCAGCAACACTCACTACAACAGCCACCCCACCTCACAATGCTCATTTCTTGGATAGATTACTATCATCCCAATTTTGCAGAGGAAATCACCAGTGCAAGGTCCAAAAGCACTTAAAGCTTCAACAGCAACAAGTACAAACAGATAGTCGTCAATCAGGCTCTGGTATTTGTTTAACTTCCTATCCTCTGCATTACAGGCAGCAATGCCCAAATCTGCAGCTAATGCACCAAGATTGCAATTGGAGAGCATGTTGCAGCACATTGTATCCCAAATTAGGGATTTACTTCCTACATATGGGAAGTAGGTCATTCTGTCAGGGCACTTACCATCTCCGTGATCAAGACCTATTGGCTCCAATTGTAACAGGAAACCAACTGTAACAAGGCCCCTTCTGATGATGGAATTCAGAGTGACATGTCAGGAGAACCTGCCTGCACTATGGGTGCAGGATAACAAATGCAGGCTAAATTAATTGACTACATTTCCATGATGGCATTTGTGTGGCTCACACATGTAGAGACTGCGGCACTGAGCCACTCTGATATAGGTGCACTCATCATCAAGAAGGGTTCCTGTTGATGAAGGGGGCACCAAGTCGAGTCACACACTGCTGTTTGGCTGCAAAGCAGAGTAGGGGAAGGTGAGGCAGTGCTGGTCTAAGGATGTCTCAGTCAGCCTGAAGATAGATTTGCATTTGATGTTGTCCTAGCTATGTTAGACATCTGTATTCCGGGAGACAGTAATGCCTTCAATGGTTCAATCAACTAGAGCTGACTCCATTTTCCAGGCCACATCAGGTTCAGTCACCCTACAGATTACCTCTCTAATGAGGGTGTGGCTGGAGGAGATTGAGGAAAGATAGGCCAGCAGTCCCAGGTCCAAAGTGGAATGGAGACTGAGGCCATCACATTTCACACGTAGTGTCATCTGATGTCAGCCAATGTTGTCAAAATTAACATTCAGCACAGTGCCAAATGCTGGCATTAATTTTGCGTAGGCAATCTTTGAGAGGATGACATGGTTCACTGCATAGCAAGGAAAGGCGTTTAGGCAGGACAAAGCAATTCCTCAAGAGGAAGAATGTCAGGTACATGTCAACGAGGCTTGATCCCTCTATTATCCTGGACAGATCCACAAGCTTGGTCTCCAGGCACTCTCTTGTGGCTTGCAGGTGGATTATGGTAAAAAAAGGTAAAGTTATCTTCTTGAGTCATACCAACTCATAAGGGCTGGTTTCATGGCGTATATATTCCCCACCTGGATGGGACACCCGTCCATTACAGGATTACTCATTTTTGCCAGCTGAGTGAACTAGAGCAATGTGAAATGAAATGTTTTACTCAAGAACACAATGCATCGCCTGGTCCAGGAATCAAAACCACGATCTTATGATCATGAGTCCAACACCCTAACCACTAAGCCAAGTGTCTCCACTTACAGGTGGATTGGGGAGTCAAGGATGCAGATGGTATCCCTTGGTGTCATCCAAACTTACACCAAGATGGGCTGGATGCTGAGTGCAATATCCTAGAATTCAGCCTCACCATAACTCATGTTTCTCACCTCTGACTTGTATGGGTTGATCTCAAGCCCAAGGGGCTTTAAGGCTGGGATGACCTGCTAAAAGTCCCCAGCTGCAGACTCAGCTAAGCCACCCAGGGTTATATCATCCATGTACCAGACATTAAAGGGTGAGCAGACTAATCAGGCAAGATCATTGACTGCCAACACAAAAAAGGGCAGGCCAAAAGGGTCATCTTGCTGGACATCTGTTGCAAAAACAATCCTGTTGTCACAGCCATGAGTATGCTGGGTGTCTTGTAGGAGAGGTATGCAAGTGGATATAATGAGAGAACACATGTTAGACATGTCTCAAAGATGTGGTCTTGGATAATGCTGCTGATGTTGTTTTTTATGTCCAGCTTCAGTAAGAGGCAAGGTGACAAGGAAAGTGTGTGATGTATGTTAGTGTCGAACAACATGGGCAGTAGCCTCACAGCCACTTCTACCCCTAGCTGGGAAGGGCTCAGTGCCTTGTTCAGGTATTCTGAAACTAATCTACATGCTATCCTGACCACAAGTCAATGAAAGATGTTGTCCACCACTATTGGATGGATGCCTGCATCCTTCTTCTTCAGTGCAGTAAGGTTGGCTGAGAAGAGGAGATCTTGGGTATAGCAGTGGAGGTCTGCATGCAGAAGACTCTGTCAGAACAGTAATAGATCAGAGCAAATGTGCTCCTGTCTCAGATGAGTGTGGTGAGATCAAATATCTGAGATGGCCAGGTTACAGGCCATCTACTCCACCATTGCTGCTCACAGGGAAGGATCTCAAGGCAGCAGCCACATCATCACTGGATGCAGTAAAGGCTATGTCACTGTCAAGGATTTAAAAATCTCTAATATCTGTTGGTGATCTGTAGGCTTGAGATGGAGAGTGACCAGAACATTTGGTGTGGATTCAAGCACAGTGTTGCTTGAGGCTAGCACAAGCACCACAGCAGAAACGTCACCCTCAATTAGTTTGCAGTTGACCTAGACTCAAGGCTTTCTTGTACAATCAGTAGAGACCTCGTGCATGATGTCAGCACTATTGGGCAGCCTGAGAGAAGTGAGAGGCTAGTTGGTGAGAATTGGCTGAAAGAAGTGACAATGCATTTGAGCCTCAAAGTCATGAAGGGAACTGAACCCTCACTTGCCATTGGGAACCCAAGAACAAACATTGCAAAACTGAATAATTTGTTCCAGTCTTGAAAGCAAGTGCCTGGTTTATAGATAACCAGGCACTTCTACAAAAGTGTGGGTAGCGTTGGGGATCCTAATTAGGATTCTCCAGTGCCAAGACTTCATTTGGGCTGCACCTTTGTGTTCAAGAAGTTAGGCAGCTTCTGCAGTACCACTGGTGCAATGATTCTGAGGTGCATCAAGTGAGTTTGACACATGAGAGATGCAAGAAATTGTCACTGTCAGAACACTACCTTTCCTTCTTCCACCTGTTGCGCAGATTACAGATGTGACATTGTTCAACCTCCTGCATTGTGGCAGGCTGGGGAGTTGATATACATGGGAAAGGCTTGAGCATAACTAGAGCCGTGTCTATATATATATGTTCATATATATATATATATATGTGTGTGTGTGTGTGTGTGTGTGTGTCTGGAGGAGGCAAAGGCATATTCAAAGCCATGACTATATATTTCCTTAAAATATATATACTCTTTTACTTGTTTCAGTCATTTGACTGTGGCCGTGCTGAATTGCCTCCTTAACTATGTTCATATACATATATATATATATATATATATATATATATATATATATATATAATAAATTAATAATAAGGAGAAGAGAGATTTATATATCCAGCTTTATTCTGCAGTCAATCACATCTTTCCATTTATGCACCTACATATGTTTC
Organism: Octopus bimaculoides; assembly: GCF_046866305.1. Taxonomy (NCBI): domain Eukaryota; kingdom Metazoa; phylum Mollusca; class Cephalopoda; order Octopoda; family Octopodidae; genus Octopus; species Octopus bimaculoides. Next base: position 35,409,423 of record NC_142938.1, read on the forward strand.
TGCTGTAATTTTGTGCACACTGCAACATTTTGCATCTTGATGTGCATTTTGGTGCTAATTGCCACTTCTTCAAGGTGTTATTAAAAGTGAATAAAGTACCTGCTAGGATTGTATATCCCTACCAACCTAATTTGGAAATTTATCTATCTATATATATATATATATATATATATATATATGTAATTCAGGATTCAAGCAAATTAGGTCCTTAAATAGTAAAATGTGTGCAAACAATATCTGAAGAACAAATATGTACTTACTAAAGTAAACACGGATTTATACTCTGGTTGTGTGTAAAATCACAAATGTCTGACTGAATATTCAATGAGCCTCAAGGTTGCACATGAATGAAGAGTTGCAGAAGAGAGAAGAGATAAGGAAAAATGTACCATCATGTACTACCTCATTAAGAGTTATGAATAAGATAAGGTTATTTTATTTTAATTAAATCTATATATAGTTAGACAACAGGGTTCTGACACAAAACTTAATAAAAGGTGATAAAAATAGAAGGCAGGGGAACAGATCTTTATATGCATCACCACTACCGTCATCACTCATACATTTGTGTACAAAGATACATACAAGGAAATAGAATAAGACACATATTTATCATACTATATGTACAATAACACATACATAAAATGGCACACTTACATACACATATTTGCACCCATACCTAGACATACATCTCTATACATAGACACACACACACACACATATATATATATATATATATATATATATATATACGCATATATGCATATACTCATTTATTATTTTTGTTTATATATATGTATATATATATATATATATATATATTCACATATACAACCACACATATTCACACACACACACACACACACTAATATATATATACATATACATATATATATATATATATATATATATATATATATATATACACACACACACACACACAAGCAGCTATACACACATATACATAATATATCAGCTCGCATATACTTAAATATATAATTATTACCAACCTATACTTACATACTTATAACCTCTACACTCTACACATATACATCATTTCCACTTAATTGCACTCATTTGTGTACTCAGTAAGCAAGAGTATGCATACATGTATTTATCTATGTGCGCAATAACAGCATTAAACACATGTATATTCACACATGTATGTATACATTTACATACACACAAACATACACTTCTAATACATTTATATCCATCCCCACATGTGCATACATATTTATATAAGCATAAGAGATTAACAATTCAGGGACAAACCAAGATAAACTAGAATAACAAATTTAAAACAAAGGAAATAAATAAAGTGAAAAAAGTAAAAATATAAAAACATAGAATATAAAAATATTAAAAAATAAAAACATAATAAGGGCATAAGATATAAAGGATAAAAAAACAACAACAATTTGAGATATATGTATAAGATAAATCATAAAATATGATAAATGTATTAAGAATGTGATAAGAATATAAAAAAATATCAGAAGATATAAAAAGTATAAGGATTATGTATAAGATGTAGAATATAAAATACATAATATATAATCTATAATAATAAAATCAAAATTCTGTCTGTTTGGGACCCCTGTATCTCAGTCTACATAGACATATTATACTTTTTTGGAATCAGGATAATCCCAGAATTGAAAATCTGCCCTTCATTTGGTTCTTGAACATCCAGCATTGGGTTCTGATTTAAAAGCATCTGGGTTGCTATTTCTAGCAGGTAAAGCTTGGCTGATTCATGCCATCTTGGTTGGCATTTGTCAGAGATCAAGGGAGAGATAAATGATATTCACTTTGTTAATTTTATGTCGAGATAAGAACTTTAGGACAAATTGGCAACAGTTGGAATTCAACTTGGGACTGGAACAATAGAATGATTACATTACAAAATTAATGTAATCCTTAAAAAATTAATTCTCATCCTTCTTTAACCTCTGATCAAACACCGCTGCAGCATATAGTCATTATAGACATATTATAGTCGTGCTATTTAGCTCTCTTTAGTTTTGGGCCAGAGGCCCAATTATCCCTTCATAGGCGCAAGCTTAAAAGTCTGCATGGAGTGCGGCTTTTAAGCTAGTACAATATGAATATCAATATTATGTCAATATCATAAGTATATGAAAAAAGTATTTTGATTACTCACTGGCCAAATTTTGGTTGGAGGAGTCAAAAATAAGCAATTTTGTTTTGAAATTGGGATATTTTAAAATGTTGAATTCTTGTAATATATTCACCTGAACAAAACAGTTTTTTTCGCATGATGTAATAATTCTATTCACCAGTATAAGAAAACATGTCTGAAACAGCTGTAGTGAATCACAATCCACCTGCTGTTATTTGTTTATGTGTGTGTGTTTAATAAATAGGCATAGAAGTGGCTGTGTGGTAAGAATCTTGCTTCCCAACCACATGGTTCTGTGTTCAGTCCCACTGCATGACACCTTGGGCAAGTGTCTTCTACTACAGTCATGAGCCAACCAAAGTCTTGTGCATAGTAACAGAAGAAGCCCATCATATATATATATATGTATGTATATACTTGTGTGTCTGTGTTTATCCCTCCACCATCGCCTGACAACTGATGTTGGTGTGTTTACATCCCTGTAACTTAATAGTTCTGCAAAAGAGACCAATAGAATAAGTACTAGGCTTAAAAAGAATAAGTCCTGGGGTCGATTTGTTTGACTAAAGGCAGTGCTCCAGCATGGCTTCAGTCAGATGACTGAAACAAGTAAAAGAATAAAAGAATAAATGTTCTGTTAATTTGGTTTGAGTGCAATAAATATGTTGTGTTATGCACATAAAATATATGAATTAAAATAAACTAAAATGAAAAAAATTAAATTAAACATTTTGAATTGGAAATGAAATTAAAGAAACATACAAGGTTGTAAATAAACATTAATTTTCTGTTTGTCTGTCTTTTTTACAAAAATGATTAATAAGAAACAAAAAGATAATTAAAATGAAAGAAAAAAAGAAAATTTAATGTAACAAAAGGCAGTTCATGGAAATGGTTAAAATATTAAAAATTCACTGAAAAAGTTTCTGTTAAAAATTCTCACCTATTGTGTTTATTTTCTTTTTCGTAAGAAAGGACATTCAACAATGTAGCCTGTAGGAGGTGAATTTCTTGCTAAAAGAGTATGTGACATGGAATATTTGGAAATTCTTTACTGAAGAAAATTCTCCAGAGTTATACGATAATATAAGGCAATTTTGTCTTGTTAAAAGAAACAGCACAATGTTTGTTGCTTTGATTATAAAATGGATTTAATGCATGGGAGTGGATGAGACAAAGCTTTTTGTTAGAAAATGCAGTTCAAATTAAAGTTCTGTCACAAATATGAAACCAGTGTATGTCAGAATAAAGAAATAAAATGGAGCTGTGGAAACATTTTTATACAAGTATCAAGACTTGATTTGGGAAGAAAAGATAGTTCATGCTCTTCTGGCATACCCAGAGCCATGCTTATATATGTGCTTAAAATATATATGTTCATATATATATATATATATATATATATATATATATATATATATTGGGTTGGTAAGAAAGTAATTTTATTTTTTGCGATTTTTTTTAATGACTTTTGACATTTGATAGCCGTTACTTTTAGCTGACTATAAAAACAAATTGTGCATAATTTAGTTTACAGCTGTTAGTTCAGTGTCAATTTTAACACGGAGTGCAAAAACAAACATTTTCTCTACATTTTGCTTTTTTATTTCCGTAATGGCAAGAAAGCTGCTGAGGCTCACAAAGAGATATGTGAAGTTTATGGTCTTGATTGCTTAAGAGAATGCACATGTCAGAAATGGTTTTAAAAATTCTGTTCTGGAGATTTTACGCTCAAAGATGACCAACATTCTGGTCGACCTACTGAAGTTGATGATGACCAAATCAAAGCCATAATTTAATTTGATTGTCATATAACTGTGTGAGAGATTTCAGAGAGGTTAAATATATCACACACAACAATTGAAAATCACTTAAAATGCCTTGGACTCGTTAAAAACCACAATATTTGGGTTCCACATGAATTGAAAGAGATTCATTTAACACAGTGAATCAATATTTGCGATATGCCTCTCAAACGTAATGAAATCGACCTTTTTTGAAATTAATTATCACTGGTGATAAAAAATGGATTGTCTACAATAACATCAATCAAAATCGATTATGGTCCAAGTGTAATGAACCAGCACAAACCACACTGAAAGCTGAATGGTATCAAAGAAACATCATGGTGGGATTACAAAGGTGTTGTGTATTTTGAGGTGCTTCCAAGGAACCAAGCAAACAATTCAGATGTTTACTGTCATCAACTAATGAAACTGGAGGAAGCAATGAAAGTAAAACAACCAGAATTGCAAATCATAAAGGAATTGTGTTTCACCATGACAGCATTAGACCACACATGTCTTTATTAACTCGTGAAAAATTATTGGAGCTTGGTTGGGACACATCCACCATATAGTCCTGACCTTGCACTATCAGATTTTGAAGTTTGCAAAATTCTTTGAATGGTAAAACTTACAATAATGATGATGACCTGAAATTGCACTTGCTTCAGTTTTGGCTGATAAGGACTAGAAGTTTTGTGAGTGTAGAATTGTGAAGTTGCCAGAAAGATGGCAAAAGGTCATCGAACAAAATGGAAAATATACAATTGATTAAAGTTCATTCTTTGTATGAAAAAAAAAAAAACTTTTATTTCACACTAAAAAACCGAAATTACTTTCTTGCCAACCCTATACACACACACACACACACACACACACATGACAGAAATAAATAGACATTCAATAAAACATTGTTTTATGTTTATTCTAAGTTGCAGTGGTTTATATTTTTCATTAATTGACGCTTTTATGTTTCAGGTTCTATATGTGGCTGTTTAATCAAGCCATGTACAAAAGAAGCCTTGGAACTGTCTGAATTTCAAAGAGGCCATATTGTCAGTCAATCTGAAGGTGGACATAGCATAAAATTGCAGAAAACCTTGGGATCCCACTTTCTAGAGTGACTGCGCAATTCACCAGAGACAGGAAGGAGTCTACATCACCTTGCCCAGGTTGACCAGGGCTCTCTGACAGGACCTTTCTCTTTGTTAAGAGAAGTGTGTAGGATAATTCTTGTTGCAAGGCCTCTGACATAGCAGAGCACGTTGATGTCAGTCCCAGAACAGCTGTCAGGTATCTCCACAAACTTGGTTACTATGGCAGAGCAGCAAGAAGGAAGCCATTTCTTTGACCAGCCAATATCAAGTGGAGAAAAGATTGGGCCAGTGAGATGGTGGAGAGGTCACTAGCATTTTGGGACATTGTCAAATTCTCCAATGAGTCCAGATTTGCTGTATTTTCTAACAGTGGTTGAGTGTGGGCCTGGAGACTGTGATTAAGAGTTTGACGTGAAAAGATTGCAACCAACAATGAAACATGGCAGCTATTCTGTGATGGTCTGGAGAGCAATAGTCAATCAAAGCTGGTGGAGTGTGAGGGAAACATAAACTCAGATAGATGTGTGTCCATATTGTAGAAAGGATTCCTTTCAATCTTCTCCAGTGGTGAAATGATTAAAGAAGACTCTTTATTTATGGAAGATGGGGCTCCTGGCATTAAAAAGCTTCCATGGCCAAGCCAGTCACCAGATATGAACCCTATTGAACACCTCTGGGGCACTTCATAAAAAGAACAAGAAAGTATCTTCAAAGCCAGATCTTTTGAGATTACTGGATGAAACTTGGCAAGAAATTCTTCAAGAGAAAATTCATCATCCGATCATTAACATGCCTAATAGGGTCCTTGTATTGAAAAATGCAAGGGGAATGTCTACTAAATATTAAATATTCACATTATAACATTATTTACATTATCTACATTTGACGGATATTCGTCCTCATCTTGTTTGTTGTTAACACAACGTTTCGGCTGATATACCCTCCAGCCTTCGTCAGGTGTCTTGGGGAAATTTCGAACCTGGGTTCTCATTCCTATCGATGTTACTATTATTATTATTATTATATTATTATTATTATTATTATTAATCAGGTCGCTGCCGTGAATCGAACTCGGAACCTTGGGGTTAGTAGCCCGCGCTCTTAACCACTACGCCATATGCCCGTGAACTGTATTCACATTATAACAATTAATAATTTGAATGTATAATTTCAGATTTAAATGAATTTTAACTATTATAACTGTGTCTATTTACTTCTGTTGTGTCTGTGTGTATATATATATGTTTAAAAATTGTTCAGTTAATTTGGTTTGCGGGTAGCAATCCTAGGATGTTAAGTGTTACATGCACAAAGTATATGAATTAAAATGAACTGATATTCAACTTCTTTTAGTTTACATCATGCTCACAAATGTCAGCTTTTTGACTGCAACTACCTTTCCAGGTGGGAAAACACTTGATATACTTTGTGTGAAAATATAATACAATAATAGAATGAATCACTCAGAGATGACCAGCCTCTCCTACTGACACTAAGTGGCTGGCAATTACCTGCGAAACAATTAAGATACTGTGTAGAAATAAAATAAACAGTAGAAAAAAATACATATAGTACCTAGCTTGAAAAATGTAAGAAGTGTTGTTGTAATCAGTATCATGGTCACCCAACAAACAACTGGAATCAGGCTCAAGTACTGTGGCCTGCTTTCCTTTTTCTGTCTCAAGTTGATGCTTATGATATCTAACACTACATCTAACATTTTATCATCAACTGTTATTGAAGTATAGATATAAAATGAGAATGAAAATTATAGTAAAACTTTTTAAAAATGTGAATAATATTGAATTTTTACATTGATATTATTGTTTTTATTTCATGTCTAGAATTCTGGTCTTGGAAATATAGTAAACCCTTTGATGTCACTAGCTTCAACTAGTGTCTACAGTATTCCAATGTTACTTCTAGTTGGATGGCGAGGTGAACCTGGCAAACGAGATGAACCACAGCATCTAGTTCAAGGACACGCTACACCAGGCCTTTTAGGTTTGCTATACTCAAATGGTTTTTTACTCTAATATCATTAAAAAATATTGTGATTTAATTGTTATCAGCCTCCAGCAATACCCACTCTTACACAGATAACATTACCTGTCATTTTCCCAAACTTTCTGCACCTAAATGTAATCTACACATCATTGCACTAAATCTACTCTGACTCAAAAGCACATTTCAATGAAATCATACCAATCTTGTCTCCTCTGACAGCGGGACACAACCACACCACTTATGACAACATTATTTCTCCTACCCTTGAACTTGAACAATATGCAATCAGAATCATCCAGGCTGCTACAAATGCTTGACTCCACCATCACAGAGGATCACACCTGAAAAATGTGTATCCTCAGATTTAACAAAACTGCAACACAAAGTCCGGCCTTCTTCTTCAGGCTGATCTCCCATCAACTACTAATCCTCTACAAGGATCAGGTGATCCTCATAATGAAATACCACTCCCACATCTGGAACAGTGCATTGCTACATAGGTTGCATTCATACAAAGGCTACCTGAGTGATTGGAATGAAGCTCCATACCAACACACTCCACTCTCTCATTCATAAATGTGTTGTCTTTTCTCTCTGCCTCTTCTTTCTGTTTGCCACTGGCTCATCTCATGCCACCACCATCCTCTTCTTGTTATCTCTTGCATTATGCTGTGTCTCACCACCCCAGCATGTTGGCCATCTGAAACTTCCTCTCTGCTTGTTCTGCTTGTTTTTTTTTTTTTTTCAATTGTCAACTTGCAACTGTTAAATAGGAATGTTAACTGTGTTGTTCTCACCAGGTTTGGAGAACCAGTAAAAGCTTTAAGTACAGTCTCTATCTTCACATCAATCCAGTAAAAAATTAAAAGCTAATTTTAGAGTAGTTTTCCTCCATTCTCTTATGAAGTGATAAATATTCTAAAATGAAAGAAAATATATAAAATAAGGCATTTGATACTAAACAAACAATAAAGAATTATTAAATGCCACAACAAGGGATGGGGAGAGTAGTCATAAATAACCAAGAGATTGGCGACCAAAAAGTTCTGAATCTACTGGTTTATGATCATTTGTCAATTTTAAGGTGAATATGCTCTAAAAAAATATCTGGTTTTTCCAGATGTGGATTTGTACAGTGCTGCATGCGAACAGCTTATCATGCTACTATCATCATGCTGCCAGCATCACCACTACCGTCATCACTTTTTTTTTCTTTACTAGTATAGGTTGGACAGTTCTGCAGTGCAGCATATTACTAGTCCTTTAATTCTGGAAATTCTTGATTGTCCCTTCCCTAATAATCACATTGAACTGTACTTCCTATGGTATCCAATTTGAGGTGTGTAAACTGCGTCTTTGAAAATTAAGTATTGTTGTGTCTAAGGTGGGTCATTATACCTATCGAAATTAAAATAAACACACAAATTGGTTCAATACTACTTCTTTATTTCACCAACTACTCATGGGTTTTTTTAAGGTGTTGATTGAACAGTTAATTGGTTGTTAGTTACAGGCATTCAAATAATTATCTATTTATTCTTTATGCAATAAAATAAATTGTTTTTATATGATAAAAGCTGTGCAACAATCATCATTATGGATGTCAACAGGAGGATTAAATTTTTTCGTCTTATATCTCCTCTCTTTCTTATATATATACAAATATATATGTGTGTGTGTGTGTATATAACAAATAAGAAAATGGAGAGGATATAAAGTCGACAGACATCAGCCAGTAAACATGTAAGTATGTCTATTTATTCAATTGTAAAGGATGAATACGCACACATGTATGAGTTATACAGATTAGCGAGTGGAAAAGCTGGTAACTGCATAGACAAGGGTGTGAATACATATAAGTATATAGAAACAAATGAGCAAATGAGCAAAAATATAAATGGGTGTGCACGTACCTGCACACCCATTTATATTTTTGCTCATTTGTTTCTATATACATGTATATATTATACATGTGTGTGTATTCATCCTTTACAATTGAATAAATAGACATACTTACATATTTACTGGCTGATGTCTATCGACTTTATATCCTCTCCATTTTCTTATTTGGGTAAATCACTCTTTTACCCCCGCCCAGATATAATACTCAATTGCAAGATTGCCATGCAATAACTAGCACTTGACTATGAATAAGTGGGTACACTACCAGCAGTATATTAGATAGGTACTATCCCTTAGTTGGTTTCTCAACCTCTAACTCACACAGAAATAAATAAATATATATATATATAATGTATATAAGGCACATGGCTCAGTGGTTAGAGCATTGGGCTCACAAGAATGAAGTAGTGAATTTGATTCCAAGACCAGGCTGTGTGTTGTGTTCTTGAGCAAGACACTTTATTTCACATTGTTTCAGTTCACTCATCTGCAGAAATGAGTTGCAATGTCACAGGTCCCAAGTTCTATTGGCTTTTGCCTTTCCCTTGGATAACATCAGTGGTATGAAGAGGGGATGCTGGTATGCATGGGCGACTGCTGATCTTCTATAAGCAATCTTACCTGGACTTGTGCCCTGGAGGGGAACTTTCTAGGTGCAGGAGGTCTTAAAAGACATGTTAGGATCCACAATGAGCAGAACTTACTTGCAGGTATTGGTAGTGCAAATCAGAGGTGCAATCTGTGTGGGTGTTTTTTCAAAACACTGTCTGGTTTAAAAAGCCACATCAGACGCCATGAAAGGGCTAAGGTGTAGGTGCAGGAGGTGGTCAAACTCTGTTTAAGGAGTAGACAACCACCATATATATATATATATAGGTGGGGGGGGGGGGAATTCGCACAAAAAAAATAAACAAAAGACGAAGACAGGTGGTGTAGACAACAAACAGATGTATTAGTTTAATGGTCAGGAAGTGAAAAAGTCTTTAACATTTCAAGCCTACGCTCTTCCACAGAAAGGAACACAGTAAGAAACAAGGAGAGAAAATAAAGAATGTGTAGTGGCTAGTGATCTATCATGGCGAATGCCGGACAGAGGGGTCACACAGGTGAGCTTCGAAGAAGGGGAGATAATAAAGTAGTGGTGATATGTATACTACCAATGCATTCCGGCATTGCCTGGGTGTTATGACCTATAAGCACATTGAATTATTTGCTCCTTTCTTATGGGCAGAATCAGCACAGCTGATATATAGTTAATGGAATAATGGAAGGGGCAAAGTTCAGAGAGCTACTACCTCTGTTTGTAACAAAGGGCCTCTCCCTCAAAGTGAAAAGCAGATTGCAAGATGCCTGTGTATGAACAGCTATACTACATGGCATACAAACTTACCCTCTCCACCCTATAATGTTATCCAAATGAAAGGCAAAGGCCAATACAGCTTAACACTAGTGACAAATGAAGCCAGCATGCTCTGCTAGATGGGTAATGTCAGTGTGTACATACGACAGTGTAAGTGATTTGAGAGAAAAACTGGGTATACAAGGTATCAGATATAGTGTGCAAGAGAGAAGACTGCACTTGTATGACCATGTAATGAAGATAGTTGCATCAAGAGGTGTCAGTCTCTAATTGTAGAGGGAAAATATGGAAGGAGTAGACCCATGAAGATGTGGGATGAAGTGATGAGAAAGGATCTTCAGATGTTGGGCTTCACAATGGGGATGACAGGGGACCAAGATTCGTGGTGGTTTGCTGTGCTTGAGAAGATGCATCAAGCTAAGTAAAATCATGGTTGTCCTTGCATATAGGCATGTCCCCTTGTTGTGTCATGGATTTGAATATTTCATTGCTAATAATGTTATGACGATGCTGGGATATGCACAAAGGTGTAGGAATAGTATTACCGAAATAAATATTTGGATATGGTTATCTAGAATAGCCTTTCACAGAATTAATATGTCCGCGTAGAACATATTCCATACTACACCAAACGTAGGTACGATATTAAACTAACACAGTGATCCAATACGAATGATCAATGCTGTCAACTTCTGACAGTTCACACTGTTTCTTTATTTTATTGAAATGGGTCAGTCCACTTATGGTCACATGTGGGTGGTCAGGATCCTTCCTCAACACCTTCCCTTTTTTGAGAATTAGCTTTCCATAACCTCTCCCCTTTTTGAGAATTAAACTCCGTCCAGAGTTTTAATATCTCTTACACTCAGGGTTTAATTCCAGTATTTCTATTCTTTTCTTTTTTCTAGAACTTGAACGTGTAGTTTGGGTTTGTTTGAGTGTTGTACAATACTCTCATGGGGATTTCATCTCTCATGACTGTTTCTTCCATACATCTTTTTTCAAGTTGGTTTATATGTTCGAAATTTTTTCCTTTTACCAGGAATATTTTCCCAATTTGTTTAATAATTAAACCATCCTCCCAACTTTCTTTACCATATCTATAAAAAAAAACTATATAAAAAACTTTGTCACCTAACTTGAAGAATTTTGAAGTATATTTGTTGTTCGCCATTTTTCTATTTTTACTCAGTATCAGCTTATGAAAAATGGATCTGATCTTTCTAGCAAACATTAATTCTACAGGTGACATTCCAGATGGTGTATTCAGATTAGGTGTTGCTCGGTGCACTCTTAGAAATTGTTGAAGTGCTAGGTCATCCATTACTTCATTGTTCACCTTTTTTAAAGCTTTCTTAAAAGAATCAACAAAACACTCTGTTTGTCCATTTGACTTAGGATGATATGGCAGAGTGGTCACATGTTTGATAATGAACATTTTACAAAATGTTTTAAACTTGTCTGAAGTAAACTGAGTTCCATTATCAGGTACAATGATATCAGGAATACCATATCTGGTGAACAATTTGTGCAAAAAACTTACTGTAACCACAGATGTTGGGTTTTTACAATTACACAATTACACACTTCAGGTCACTTTGGAAAACTGCATCGACCCAATTCATCCGAGAAAACATCAGGGAACAACCTTTCCACTTGTTTTTTTCAAATTTTCTGACTCTGTATTTGAATTAGTGCACGACTCCATTACATTTTTACAAAAATTATTTATGGGTAAATTCCATAAGTTGAACAGTTCCATAATCAGTTCCAAAAAGGTTACTTGTATTTTTTAATACATAAGCTTTCACTTTTATAGTCTTACCACGAAATATAATGTTACAGATATATTTGCCTTTAAAAATTAATTTAATCCCTGAGACACCAAGGGCAATTTTCAATGTTTTCTGTGGTGTAAGTTTCTCGATTTTTTTCCATATTTTAAAAGTAATATCCCTACCTGTATCTAATTGTAATTTTACATTCGTATTATTAATTTTTACATACACAAATTTCCTTTCAGGCTTGTTCATATTTCTTGTCACTGATAAATTGTTTACATGATTTTTTTCTGTTGAACTACTTTCCAGGTTTTGTTTTACAGTGTGATTTTTTATGACCTATCTTACCACACTTGAAGCATTTTCTCTTTTCATAAAGGCAGTCAGATCTGTAGTGTAATACTCTACATCCAAAACATGGGTTAAATTTCTACTTTTCATTACTTACTTTCGGTTGTCCTGATTGTATATGAGAGCAGTTTCTCACTTCAATTTCTTCCATATAACTTAGGTTTATCATTCTCTGACATTCCTCAGATATTTCTTGCAGTGTTAGCTTCTGATTTTGTGCTAATTTAGTCAGAATTTGGTTATGAATTTTTGAGTCTTTCTTTCACATTAAACCTCTAAAATAACATTTAACAGAGTTAATATGTTCAGGCAGAAGCTACTCCACACTATGCCAAACATAAGTGTGATACTGAACTAACACAGTAATCCAATACAGACAACCAAAGCTATCAAGTGCTCTGCTGTCAAAAGCCACCAGATCACACAGTTTCTTTCTTTTATAGAAATGAGTCAGACCACGTATGCATATATAAATACATATTATCTATCTATCTGTCTATCTATCTATCTATCTATCTATCTATCTATCTATCTATCTATATATATATATATATATATATATATATATATATATATATATATATATATATATATATATATATACATATACATATATATATACATATACATATATATGACTGTGTGGTAAGTAGCTTGCTTACCAACCACATGGTTCTGGGTTCAGGCCTCAGGCTGACCAAAGCCTTGTGAGTGGATTTCGTAGACGGAAACTGAAAGAAGCCCATCGTATATATGTATATGTATATATATATATATATATATAGACCAGATCTGTGGCTGGTGTAAGGTCCCCTCTCGACCCAGAGTAACGTGGTGGTGGAACAAGGATGTAGACGGGGCTATTAGACAAAAGAAACAGGCTTGGAAGGACTGGAAGAACGGTGGTAGCAGGGAATTGTACCAATCTGCCAGAAGGGAAGCTAGGCGACAGGTTTATTTAGCCAGAGGGGAAGCAGATAAGAAAAGATTTGCCAATGTTCTGCGCCGTGAGGACCAAAGACTCGAGGTATTTCGTGTTGCAAGACAGTGTAGGAGAGAGAATAGTGATGTTGTAGGAGAGAAATGTGTTCGCATGGATGATGGTACGCTTGCACTAAATGAGGCTGCAAAGAAAGAGGTCTGGAGATGCCACTACGATAGATTGCTTAATAAAGAGAATGAATGGGAGAAAGAGAGCCTGCCGTATGTCAACCCAACAGAGGGACCAGCTATCCTAGTTGACAGTACCAGGGTAGATAAAGCAATTAAGAGTATGAAGACAGGGAAAGCCCCCGGCCCATCAGGAATCACTGCAGAGATGCTCAAAATATCTGGCAGTGTTGGCTACAGCCTAGTCACCCGTATTACGAACCAGGTGATACACGAAGGAGTCATACCCAATGACTGGTGTAGCAGCACCATAGTAAACTGCTACAAAGGTAAAGGTGACGCTTTAGACACTAATAATTACAGATGCATCAAGCTGTTAGATCAGGTTATGAAAGTTACGGAGAGGGTCATAGCCCAACTAATTAGGGAGCAAATCAATTTAGATGAGATGCAGTTTGGGTTCGTGCCAGGTAAAAGCACCACTGATGCCATATTTCTAGTGAGATAGCTGCAGGAGAAATATCTAACCAAGGATAAACCTCTGTACCTGGCCTTCGTTGACATGGAGAAAGCCTTTGACAGGGTCCCCCGATCCCTTATCTGGTGGTCAATGAGGAAACGGGATAGAAGAATGGTTAGTGAGAGCTGTGCGAGCCATGTACAGAGATGCTGTCAGTAAGGTGAAGGTTGGAAATGAGTACAGTTATGAATTCTGGGTAGAGGTAGGGGTCCACCAAGGTTCCGTCCTCAGCCCCCTCCTATTTATCATAGTCCTCCAGGCGATCACAGAGGAGTTCAAGACAGGTTGCCCTTGGGAGCTCCTCTGTGCTGATGACCTTGCACTAATTGCGCAGTCACTATCAGAACTAGAGGAGAAGTTTAAGGTGTGGAAGCAAGGACTAGAATCGAAGGGCCTTAGAGTCAACCTAGCAAAAACCAAAATCCTAATAAGTAGGAAGGTAGATAAAACACAAACCCCTTCAGGTAGATGGCCCTGCTCAGTATGCAGTAAAGGAGTAGGTAGTAACTCTATAAGATGTACCCGGTGCAAGCTATGGACACATAAGAGGTGCAGCAATATCAAAGGCAGATTAACTACAAAGTTAGTCTTTGTATGTGGAAGATGTTCAGGTGCAATAAACACTGTAAACAAACAGGAAACAACTTCTATCTCATTCCAGGGAGAAAAACTAGAGGTAGTTGATAGCTTCCGCTATCTGGGTGACCAAGTTAGTAGTGGGGGTGGGTGCGCTGAAAGTGTAACTGCTAGAATAAGAATAGCCTGGGCCAAGTTTAGAGAGCTCTTACCTCTGCTGGCGACAAAGGGACTCTCACTCAGGGTAAGAGGCAGACTGTATGACGCATGTGTACGAACAGCCATGCTACATGGCAGTGAAACATGGGCTGTAACTGCTGAGGACATGCGTAAGCTCGCAAGGAATGAAGCCAGTATGCTCCGCTGGATGTGTAATGTAAATGTGCATACCCGTCAGAGTGTAAGTATCTTGAGAGAAAAGCTGAACATAAGAAGCGTCAGTAGTGGTGTGCAAGAGAGACGATTGTGCTGGTTTGGACATGTGGTGAGAACGAATGAGGATAGTTGCGTGAAAAAGTGCCACTCCCAAACAGTTGAGGGAACCCGTGGAAGAGGTAGGCCCAGGAAGACCTGGGCTGAGGTGGTGAGGCAAGACCTTCGAACCTTGGGCCTCACCGAGGCGATGACTACTGACCGAGACCTTTGGAAATGTGCTGTGCGTGAGAAGACCTGGCAAGCCAAGTGAGATCGTTGCCAGTGCCACTGAACTGGCTCTTGTGCGGGTGGCACATAAGATGTACCATCCTGAGCGTGACCGTTGCCAGTACCGCCTGACTGGCCTTGTAGGGTTTTCGAGCGAGATCGTTGCCAGTGCCCCTGGACTATCTCTTGTGCGGGTGGCACATAAAAGACACCATTTCGAGCGTGGCCGTTTTTGTGCGGGTGACACGTAAAAGCACCCACTACACTCTCTGAGTGGTTGGGGTTAGGAAGGGCATCCAGCTGTAGAAACTCTGCCAAATTAGATTGGAGCCTGGTGTAGCCATCCGGCTGCACCAGTCCTCAGTCAAATCGTCCAACCCATGCTAGCATGGAAAGCGGACGTTAAATGATGATGATGATGATGATGATATATATATATATATATATATATGTATATATGTATATGTATGTATGTGTGTGTATATGTTTGTGTGTCTGTGTTTGTCCCTCCAACATCGCTTGACAACCGATGCTGGTGTGTTTATGTCCCCATAATCTAGCAGTTCGGCAAAAGAGACTGGTGGAATAAGAACTAGGCTTACAAAGAATAAGTCCTGGGGTCGATTTTCTCAATTAAAGGTGGTGCTCCAGCATGGCCGCAGTCAAATGACTGAAGCAAGTAAAGAGTAATATATGTATATATATATATATATATATATATATATATATATATATATATATATATATATACAATATATATATATATATTTTATATGTATATATATTTTATATGTATATATATTTCATATATATATATTTTATATAAATATATATATATATATATATATATATATATATATATATATATATATATATATATATATATATATATCATCATCATCATCATCATCGTTTAACGTCCGTTTTCCATGTTAGCATGGGTTGGACGATTTGACTGAGGACTGGTGAAACCGGATGGCAACACCAGGCTCCAATCTAAATTTGGCAGAGTTTCTACAGCTGGATACCCTTCCTAACGCCAACTACTCAGAGAGATATCATATAAATATAAATATATATGTATATCTATAAATATTTATATATATATATCATCATCATCATCATCATCGTTTAACATTGTTTGGTTGTTTGTATTGGATTACTGTGTTAGTTCAGTATCACACTTATGTTTGGCATAGTGTGGAGTACCTTCTGCCTGAACATATTAACTCTGTGAAATGTTATTTTAGAGGTTTAATGTGAAAGCATGGGTTGGACGATTTGACTGAGGACTGGTGAACCAGATGGCTACACCAGGCTCCAATCTGATTTGGCAGAGTTTCTACAGCTGGATGCCCTTCCTAATGCCAACCACTCTGAGAGTGTAGTGGGTGCTTTTACGTGCCACCGGCACGAAGTCCATTCAGGCGGTACTGGCAACGGCCACGCTCAAAATGGTGTCTTTTACGTGCCACCTGCACAGGAGCCAGCCCAGCGGCACTGGCAACGATCTCACTCAAATGTCTTTACACGTGCCACCGGCACAAGTGCCAGGAAGGCGACGCTGGGCACAACTGCCATCCTGATTTCGCTTTTGCAAGTCGAGTTTTGTGTCCAATGAAGGGGACGACATTGGCATGGGTGCCAGTCGTCGAATTTAGTTCGATTTCGATTTCACTTGCCTCAACAGGTCTTTGCAAGCGGAGTTTAGTGTCCAATGAAAGAAAGGTAAGCATAAGTGGGCTAGCTACACCCCTGACAGAGGCCTTGGATTTAGGTCTCACTTGGCTTGCCGGGTCTTCTCATGCACAGCACATTTCCAAAGGTCTTGGTCAGAAGTCATCGCCTCGGTGAGGCCCAGTGTTTGGAAGTCGTGCCTCACCACCTCGTCCCAGGTCTTCCTGGCCTACCTCTTCCACAGGTTCCCTCAACTGCTAGGGTGTGGCACTTTTTCACACAGCTATCCTCATCTATTCTCGCCACATGACCATACCAGCACAATCGTCTCTCTTTCACACCACAACTGATGCTTCTTAGTTTCAACTTTTCTCCCAAGATACTTACACTCTGTCAGGTATGCACACTGACATTACTCATCCATTGGAGCATACTGGCTTCATTCCTTGCGAGCCTATGCATGTCTTCAGCAGTCACGGCCCATGTTTTACTGCCATGTAGCATGGCTGTTTGTACAAATGTGTCATACAGTCTGCCTTTTACTCTGAGGGAGAGACCCTTTGTCACCAGCAGAGGTAAGAGCTCTCTGAACTTTGCCCAGGCTATTCTTATTCTAGCAGCTACACTTTCGGTGCACCCTTCTCCAATACTAACTTGGTCACCCAGATAGCGGAAGCTATCAACCACTTCTAGTTTTTCTCTCTGGAATATGGCAGAAGTTGTTTTCTGCACATTTACAGTGTTTATAGCTCCTGAACATCTGCTACATACAAAAACTAACTTCCTAGTTAACCTTCCTTTGATATTGCTGCACCTCTTATGTGTCCATAGCTTGCACTGGGTGCATCTTATAGAATTTCTACCTACGCCTTTTCTACAGATCATGGAGGGCCATCTACCTGAAGGGGTCTGTGTTTTTTCTACCTTCCTACTTATTAGGACTTTGGTTTTAGCTAGGTTGACTCTAAGGCCCTTCGATTCTAGTTCTTGCTTCCAGACCTGAAGCTTTTCCTCCAGTTCTGATAGTGACTCAACAATTAGTGCAAGGTCATCAGCATAGAGGAGCTCCCAGGGGCATCCTGTCTTGAATTCTTCTGTTATAGCCTGGAGGGCTATGATAAATAGGAGGGGGCTGAGGACTGAACCTTGGTGGACCCCTACCAGTACCTGGAATTCTTCACTGTACTCATTGCCAATCCTCACCTTACTGACAGCCTCTCTGTACATGGCTCGCACAGCTATCACTAACCATTTTTCTATCCCTAGTTTCCTCATTGACCACCAGATGAAGGATCGGGGGACCCTGTCAAAGGCTTTCTTCATGTCAACAAAACCCAGGTACAGAGGTTTATCTTTGGCTAGGTATTTCTCCTGAAGCTGTCTTACCAGAAATATAGCATCAGTGGTGCTTTTCCGTGGCACGAACCCAAACTGCATCTCATCTAAACTGACTCTCTCCCTAAGTAGTTGGGCTATGACCCTCTCCGTGACTTTCATTACCTGATCTAACAGCTTGATACCTCTGTAATTATTTGTATTTAAAGCGTCACCTTTACCTTTGTAGCAGTTGACTATGGTGCTGCTACACCAGTCATTGGGTATGACTCCTTCGTGTATCACCTGATTAACAATACGGGTGACTAGGCTATAGCCGACACTGCCTGATATTTTGAGCATCTCTGCAGTGATTCCTTATGGGCCAGGGGCCTTCCCTGTCTTCATACTCTTAATTGCTTTATGTACCATGGTACTGTCAACTCGGATAGCTGGTCCCTCTGTTGGGTCGACATTCGGCAGACTCTCTTTCTTCCATGCATTCTCTTTATTGAACAATCTTTCATAGTGGCGTCTTCTAACCTCTTTCTTTGCAGCCTCGCTCGTTTAGTGCAAGCGTACCATCTTGCAACACGAAATACCTGAAGTCTTTGGTCCTCACAGCGCAGAACACTGGCAATTTTTTTCTCATCTGCTTCCCCTCTGGCTAAATGAACATATATATATATATATATATATATATATATATATATATATATATATATATATATATATATACTAGCAGTAACCCAACGTTCTCTGGGTGTGACTCATTACGCTATCTACGATAAATCTTGCTAGGTGAAAATCAACTAAAAAAGAAAGTGTCACAACAAAAAAACCCTTATGATGTAAATATGTTCATAATTCAAATGATGATGAAATTAATGGGGATAGTCTGAAGGCTGTTTTGCATAACATTATTAAGCGTACGTAAATTTCATCCGTCTAATTGGCTATACAAATGCTTGTGCAAAACAACTTTTTGCGCTGCCCTGATTATACATAGCAGGGTAATCCCTTTTCGCAGGAGCTAGGATGGCAATTTGTGATGAAGCAATTGCTGGCGATCTGTTGCTACACAGTTTTGCCAGAATTCTATCAGATTGGGCAGAAGATGTTGATGCACCATTTTGCATTGTGTTCAAAGTAGCTTCTGGAATGTGGTGAATTGCTGCAGTCTGTTGTTGTCATTTTAAACCGATTGCTTTCTTTCCCCAGCAAACTCTCTTCTTTGAAGGCATAATCTATGTATATATTAAAAATGTTTTACACATTTTTTTCTGTATTTTACCTTTCACCCTGCATTTTCTTGAGCATGTAGAAGAGTATATGAACCTTTTTGTGTGCGTATGGGTATATACACGTGTGTGTGTGTGTGTGGGTATGTATATATATATGTGGGTATATATATATATATATATATATATATATATATATATATATATATATATATATATATATATATATACATATATATATATATGCGGGTATGTATGTATATATGTACATGTATATGTACATGTGTATGGTTGCATATATATGTGGGTGTACATGCGAAAGTTTCACGCAAGTGTGAGTGTGCATATGCATCTATAGCATGTGCATATTTTAGATGTGTATTTGAATATAATTGTGCACATTTGGGTATGTGCACAAATGTGAGGGCACACATGTGCGTGGATATGCATATGTGTGCATTGTGTGTGCAGGTATTTATATATGTACATGTGTATGGTTGCAAATATGTGTGAGTGAGCTTAATCATATATAGCATGTGTGTATTTTAGATGTGTATTTGAATATAATTGTGCGCATATGGGTATATGCACATGTGTGTGAGCGTAAATGTGTGTGCAGATATGCTTACGTGTACATGCATGGTTGCATATATAGGTGCATGTGTGGGTATGCATGTATGTGTTTCACATGAGCATGAGTGAGTATATGCACATAGGCACATGTAAATGGGTGTGCATGCATGCACGTGTGTGTATGTACATGCGTGCTTATGCAATTTCTGTGTGCATTTTTACTTCCTTACTTGTTTACTCTCTCCCCTTTAGTTTTTTCCCCTTATTTAACGGTCATTCTAATAGCGCTTTTGTCTAAATAATGGTCAATTACATAGTAATTTCCCTTTGTTTAACGGTCATTTTCATATCATTATTTGATTGCCTCGATAAGTGACGAGATGCCGGAGTAGGTTTCCGCCCTGACATCCGAAACTCTTATTATGGCAACCGAACAATTGTCACATATTATGTTACAGATATATTACAGATATATATATATATATATATATATATATATATATATATATATATATATATATATATATATATATATATATTATATATATTATATACATATCTATTAAATATACATATTATACAGATATATATGTTATATATATATTATATATTAGTTGAAAAATATTGTTATAGGTATAAATATACCATAAACAATTATAGAAAAATGGAGGAGAAAAAAGATGTTGCATCAAAATTTGATTCAATACAAATTAGGATTCAATACATACGCATGTTTCAAAGGACGATATGAATATGTAAGAAAAAAAATTCTTCACTCTGATGAGAATGACAATGCATGAATTTAATTATAATTACTATGACTATAATTTTTTTCTTACATATTTCTATTGTCCTTTGAAACGCATGTGTGTATTGAATCGTAATCTGTATATATATAAAAGGCAGGATGTGTGTGTGTACGTGAATGTAGTTTATGCACGTCCACAAATTAGCATGCATGCTGCTTCAATTTTAGGAGGATATTCATCATGACCCTAGCTGCATTTTCGTCAACTTTTTCTCTCAGAGGCACCCGCATATAGCTGTAAAAATCGATTTTCAACCATAACATTTACCAATTTTGAAGTTTGCTAACATGGCAAAGTCAAAGTGTGCGTATGCGCATGAAGGAGAGAGAGAAATTGTATTGATGTATGTGTGACAGATAGAGATTGTTTGCCAGCGTCTAACAAAAAAAAGTAAAGAAAAGTGGGAGAGGGAAACAGAAAGCGTCTAACGAAAGAAAAAGTGGGAGAAGGGAGTAAGGAAGACAGTGTCAGCAGTCATGAAAAATGAAAATGGAAAATGCTTTTTTTTTTTAAAACATGGGATATTGTTTCAAATATAGGATGTTTTTAAAAGACAAAGACTTTTGTTGTTTTTTTCTCTATTGAGGAAAAAAGTGTTTTGTTGATATACGGGCAACACACACACATACATACGATCATGTATGTGTAAAAAACATAGGTATGCAATTGGTGTATGTACGTGCGTGTGTGTATGTGTATGTGTGTGTGTGTGTGTGTGTGTGTGTGTGTGTGTGTGTGTGTGTTACCCTTATATATATATATAAGAGTAACACATATAATTTATAGTACATTATAGTATAATATTAGGTCTTAAGGCAGGCCATATCAATGTATAATTTACCAATAGCAGCTGTGGTTTATGCAAAACCTCCTAGAGATAATATAGTATAGATTTCAATTGTAATAGAGGATTGTTTATAATTTATAGTACATTATAGTATAATATTAGGTCTTAAGGCAGGCCATATCAATGTATAATTTACCAATAGCAGTTGTGGTTTTTACAATAGCTCCTAGAGATAATATAGTATAGATTTCCATTGTAATAGAGGATTGTTTATAACTTATCAATATTATTAATGTTATTGATAGTATTATGATGGGTTGTCTCCCCTTAATGGACCTTTGTTTAAAAAGGAACTTATTTAACGTGTCATTTAACAGCAAATTTGAATATGGACTGGACTTAGAGACAATGTATTGGTATTTACCTCTTGTTCTTGATTTTTTGTTTATTTCCCTGAAGACGTGTAAGGCAAATTATATGTTTGACTTAAATTTGACAGTCAAATATAGCCTTATACAGAAATGTTGACATAGGAATGAATTTCAATAATAATGGATATTAGCATCAAAACTCTCTTTTAAATTTAAAACTTTGGATATATATATATATATATATATATATATATATATATATATATATATATATATATATATATATATATATATATATATATATATATATGTATATATATTTATATAGATAGGGTGATAAATTGAATATTAATTCAATTTGAAACCTAGTGGCCTAGCATATAAAAAAATCTGAAAATTCAGAAAAAATTGTATTACACGTGTATAAGGGATGACCACTAGGTGGACATCCAATATGCTAGAAAGAGGTCATCAACGACCCAACCACGAAGAAAAATAATGTTCTTCAGAAAAATTTCGCAAAACGCCAGAACAGGACAAAATGAGAAATATACAGAATAAAGAATTATCTATGGACAGCTGCAGTTTCGAACATTAACATTTTACTTACGTAACATCCGTGTTCTCATATATATATATATATATATGTATATATACACTTAAGACTTAGTTGTGATCTGAACATAACCGCTTCTGACACAGAGAATCGGGAGCCCTTTTGGGCATTCTATTTTCCTTGCTGGAAGGGTTCCTAACCCATGGGCAAAGAGGGGTTAGATGATGGCGGTGGTGTTTTCAAAGGGCTGGCATGTGTAACCTGATCACCTCTGCCGATCAAACTCCCAATCCATGTGCGCCCATCGCGACACTGATTCTGCCCAAATTTGACGTCGATGTTACTTAGTTTGGTTTGAAATAAAGAACTTGATTAGCTTAATAATCCCAACTTAATCCCGGGCAAAGCTGGGCTATACTGCTAATTTATATTAAATCTAATTTTGCTGCAACATCTTTTTTCTCCTCCATTTTTCTATAATTGTTTATGGTATATTTATACCGATAACGATATTTTTCAACTACTATTTTCATATTCTTATTACTTGCTCTGGCTGTTTTTTCTCATATATTATATATATATATATTTATTTATTTATTTATTTATTTATTTATGTGTTTCAGCCAAGTGGCTGCGGTCATGCTGGTGCACCACCGTGATTTTCACGTTCCTTGCATGGCTCTTCTCCCCCACCTGACATGGTCCAATCAAGAGTTTTGATGGCACATCTGGTGTATAAGAGAATTTGACACAGCTGCCCTAAACTGCGTCTCATTACGAGCCATTGGTTCGTCTGGTATCGTGGAGAGGAAAGCGTCAAGTTTTGTCTTGAAGACCTCCGCATGTCTCTCAAATGTTTTGGCAGGGCATTGAAGAGCTGAGGTCCTCTGAAACCAAGGCTGCTGCAGTATCTCGTTCTTATGTGAGATGCAGTGGACGGTACCTTTGGCACCATGCAGTGGCGACCCGTGCGGGCATTCCTGTAGTACTTGATACCAAAGTTTGGCACCAGTCCTTCCAGTATTTTCCATATGTATATTATTACATATCTCTCCCGCCTGCGCTCCAGGGAGTAGAGACCTAGTGCCTTCAGTCGCTCCCTGTAGTTCATCTGTTGGACTGTGGATATCTTTTTTGTATAGTGCCGCTGAATTGCCTCGAGTTCTGCTGTCCGCTTAACACTGTGTGGTGACCACAACTGAGAGCAATAGTCTAGGCGGCTCAGAACAAATGTCTTCCATAGAATCAACATGACTTTTTGATCCCTTGTACGGAAAGTCCTCAGTATCCACCCTGCCAGTTGTCTGCACTTTGCTGTCAACTTGACAATGTGCATGTGAAATGATGCATCACTACACATGTTGATGCCCAGATCTCTTACTGTTTGTGGTTCTGGGATTGCAGTACCTCCAGGCCCTGTGTATGCCAGTTGGGAGGTACTTGTGGTCTTGTAGCGCAGTACTTGAAATTTTTTTGCATTGAACTGCATATTATTTAAAAAATTTTTTTTTTTTTATATATATATATATATATAATATATGTGAAAAAATAAGTTAAAAAAAAACAATTCAATCTTATATATATGTATTATTTATATACTACACATATATATTATATACATATAGGCGTAGGAGTGGCTGTGTGGTAAGTAGCTTGCTTACAAACCACATGGTCCCGGGTTCAGTCCCACTGCGTGGCATCTTGGGCAAGTGCCTTCTACTATAGCCTCGGGCCGACCAATGCCTTGTGAGTGGATTTGGTAGACGGAAACTGAAAGAAGCCTGTCGTATATATGTATATATATATATGTATGTGTGTATGTGTTTGTATGTCTGTGTTTGTCCCCCGAACATCGCTTGACAACCGATGCTGGTGTGTTTACGTCCCCGTAACTTAGCGGTTCGGCAAAAGAGACCGAAAGAATAAGTACTAGGCTTCCAAAGAATAAGTCCTGGGGTCGATTTGCTCGACTAAAGGCGGTGCTCCAGCATGGCCACAGTCAAAAGACTGAAACAAGTAAAAGAGTAAAAGAATATATATATTACATATATGATATATATATTATATACGTATATATTATATACATATATATTACATATATAAGATATATATATATATATATACATATATATATATATATATTATTTATACACTACACACACACACACACACACACACACACAGATATATATATATATATCGGCATAGCTGGAAAACTTGGGGAGTGATTACATGACTTTCTGAAAGATAGAAGTCAGGCAGTAGTGGCCAATGGAGCCACCTCAAAGAAAATACAAATAGTGAGCAGTGTTCCACAGGGCACTGTCTTGGGACCATTGCTTTTCATAGTGGCCCTCTCAGATATGCCCTCAACTACCCGGATAGCCACCCTTGCTAGCCACGCAGATGATACGAAAGTCTTGCAGGAAATACAGAACCTCAGCGATGTTGCACATCTGCAGCAGGAGTTGAATTGAATTTGCAGATGGGCTGAGGATAATAATATGCAATATAGTTCTGAAAAAATTTCAAGCCCTGTACTACCAGCATCCAAAACTGAATATGAAACATACAGGGTACACTGGTCCACAGGGAATTACAATTTGAGAGCCTAAATCAGTGAAGGTCCTGGGTATCGTCATGAGTGATGATACCTCTTTCCAAGTGCACATTACCAAGATGGTGACAAAGTGCAGACGACTGGCTTGATGGATCCTAAGAACATTCAGTACCAGAGATAATGAAATCATGATGCTCGTATGGAGGAAATTTGTTCTCATCCACCTGGATTACTGCTCCCAGCTATGTTCACCCAACAGTGTAAAATTTACAGTGGACCTTGAAGCAATCCAGCGAAGCTTCACAAAGAAGATCATCTCTTTGCAACAGCTCAGTTACTGGGAAAGGTTCAAAAAGCTAAGACTCTACTCTCTGGAGCGAAGGTGAGAGATGTATGTGGTAATATACATCTGGAAGATCCTGGATGGAATTGTGCCAAATTTTGGCATTGAAAGCTACACCGATGCCAGAACGGGTCGACACTGCATAGTGCGAAACATCCTAGCAATGCCATCACACTTCAGGACCAGTTACTGCAACAGCCTGGGATCATGGGCCCACAGCTTTTTAATATTCTCCCAAACAACATGAGGACCTTGCACATAGTCGATGCAGGCATTTTAAAATCAAGGCTGGACCTCATCCTGTTGAGATTCCCAGATGATACTACCTCACAGCAACAGGGGCAAATTAGGGTAGCTACATCAAACTCCATTCTTCACCAAGTGCCACATATTGGAAAAGGCTTTCAGTAATAACAGTGTAGCAAAACGGTGGTGCATCATCATGGCCACAGCTCTGAGCTGAAACTACATAATAGAAAAAAAGAAAAATATATATTTATATATTATATACATATATATTACATCTATAAGATATATATATATATATATATATATATATATATATATATATATATATATGTACATATATACATGTTTTCTTCGAAACAAATTACTGAAGGATAGAGATTTGAATATCACCTACATTTAACTCCATTTCTAAATTTATATATATACTAGCAGAAATACCGGGTTAAAGAGAATAATGAAATCTAAAAACGCCGTCTAGACTACGCATCATCTTTGTATATAGAGATGTATATACGCACACGCACCCAAACACACGTATATATATGTATATCAATATAAATATATGAAAGTCAATGAAGTTTCGTAAAAGAAGGTGATCATGTACATACTTTCTTGCTGTTGTGATTATAACACCTCATTGTAAACTATGTTCCTTGTTTTCCCTTGTGGAGCATATACAAATAGGTTTTTTGTTGCTGCTCACTCTTGAGCAGCCAACATACAGTTGTCCATGTGAGAAGCAGGGCTCTTCCAAGAGAAGACCAGCTACCAGCTACAGACAGTGTTTGACCCTGAGATTTGTTTATGGACATGGCAAAAGTCACACGAAGGGGGAATTGTAGTCTTCTGAATGTAAAAGGAATGTCTGCTCCTGATGGAGTAAGAGGAATTCTTGGAATAAAGACATCATCCCCTTTTGCACATCCAGAAAGAATGGTAGCCTCGATAATGTGTGACATCATTTTCTAAATAATGCTCATCTGTTATGTTCGGGTTAAAATTTCATCAACATCAAAAATATATGAATCTTCATGGGAGTTATGGCCGTTATGCAAAGAATATAATTTCCAAATTTCATAAAGATCCATTCAGTACTTTTGACGTAGTTTTGGATAAGAAAACAAATGACTAATGTGTGTGTTTGTGTGAATGTGTATGTGTGTGTGATGGGTGTATATATGTATAGATATCTGTATGCATGTATATATGTATATATGTGTACATATTACATGTACATCTATATATATATATATATATATATATATATATACATCTACACATATGTATACATATACATGTATGCATATAGATCTATATATATATATATTTCTATATATATATATATATATATATATATATATATATATATATATATATATATATATACATATACGTGTACATCTATATGTATACATATACATCTCTTTCTCTCTCTCTTTCTCTCTTTCTCTCTGAAAGTATCTGTCATTACAGTATCGAAATGGTGTACATGTATATGTATACATATACATCTCGCTCTGTCTCTCTCTTTCTGTCTCTCTCTTTCTGTCTCTCTCTTTCTCTCTCTGTGAAAGTATCTGTCACTACAGTATCGAAATGTGATTGTTTCAGTTAGTGGAATAGTTTCATTTTTAAAATGAAAGTATTTGACATGAGTGTTTTTGTTTCACTTTTGACACGTAATACTTAAATAGTGGAGGAGATATTATGTTGCCGTGTGCTCGAACTCTGCAAGAAGTTAAAAAAAATTTTTGACTAAAACACAACTGGAACCCTAAGTAAGGCTTGTGTAAAATTTGAATGAAATTGGTTGCGTAGTTCTCGAGTTTTAGGGATTCACACACACAGACAGACACACATTCTCATTTATATATATATATATATATATATATATACATATCAATATTATATATATATATATGATATATATATATATATACATTATATATATATATATATATGACATATATATATATATATATATATATATATATATATATATATATATATATATTATATATATATATATATTATATATATATTTATATCATATATATATATTATACATATATATCATATATATGTATATATTATATGTATATATATAAGATTAAATAAATGGAGTTATACGCATGTTAAATCATTTCTTTTATTTCCGACATATGTTTCGAAGATTACAATTGGTTCATTCCAAAGGAATGAATGATGTTGAGAAAGATGTAATCTTCTCTTCAGGGAAATACATAAAAATCAACTCAACCATAAGACATTATTACCGAATGTGACAACTGCGTGTAGAGAAGAACGCTACATAGCTTATTTGAAAAAAACGTTGGAAAGTGCAACGCTACGAGACAGTACATTGGACGAGGAAGGAAGAAAAGGAGGAAGGAAGAAAAGCAGGATAAAAGAGAAAATTAGAATCTGGAGTGGAAAGTAAATAGAACAATTCTTAAACCAGATTAAAGTTGAAAGAAAAGTATTTTATGTGTAATGGAAGTGTATAAGGGAAATAATTGTGTATTTATACTTTAGTATTGACATATATATACACACACGATAAACGTGTGGTAATATTATTTATATAGGAAAATGATGCTTGTGTATACTAGTAAGAGATCAAGTGTTTTAACAATATATAAAGGTGATCAATGCTCTGTTGATCTAAAGAGAGAGAGAGTGTGTCATTAAATGAAATGGAAATTAGAAGGGAAAAGTTAAAGAATTAATGGAGTTAAAAAATTACTTGTTTGAACTAAGTTAATATTTGTACCAAATTTTACTTCGATATCCATGCTCGATAGGTGTTAATGCAAGGATATACTTATGAATAAAATAAAGTAAAGGGTTCTATTTTGTGTAGAGCAGTATGTTATTCGTAATAATGTTGGGAAAAAAATATTTATATATTTTTTTGAAGGGAGCTGAATGTAAGAAGAAGCAATGAAATCAAAAGAATATAGTTGTAGAGTCCCATCGTATTGATCATTGTTGAAAGTAATGTTGATGTTATGTTATATTGAAAGTAATGTTTAAGTTCATGTTATATAGAAGTGCTGAATGTCCTAATTTGCATTCAAAAGATAGAAAGTGTTCAGATAACATATAATGGTATAATTAACTTGTATAACTTGTAGTATGTAAATAAATTAATAAATAAGTTGTACCAGTTATATAAAGTTGGAAGAGTTACTTATATGAACTAAATGTATGTCTTTGCCAATGTTTACATCTATATGCTCTTTCAATAATCGTGTTAACAGTTTATTCTTTGAGAACAAAATGAAGAACAGTTCCATATTACATAACGGACAAAATTCCTTACCTTAATTGTATGGTATTGATGCAAAGAGAATTAACCAGTCTAAATT
>NC_142938.1:35443549-35448549 GCF_046866305.1 Octopus bimaculoides
AACAAAGTTTGTTGTGAGGATTCTAGTGAACAGAAATAAAAAAATTAGAATGCAAATACACTACGTAAGAAAACAGTCAAGTAAAAATTTAAACATAAAAGCAAACAAAAACTAAGAAACAAAATGTGCTAGTTGCTAATTATACATCGTCATTAGGTTTTGTTTTTTAAATGAATAAACCAACATTAATTATATAGCATTCAAAATTTCATTTAAAATGAAATATATAGAAAAATTAAAACTATACATACATTTCTTTCAGAGGGGTTCATCTTTGTTTTTCTGTATAATGCTTTTCGCTATTGCAAGACAGGAAACATAACTCATGTTAGCAAACTTATGGATTTCACTGAAGTGAAAATTAGTAAGAGTTATGGTTGAAAATCGATTTTTACCACTATCCGGGGCTGCCTCGGAAAAATAAGTTGACAAAAGCACCAATGTCCTAAAATTAGCACATGTGTGCTAATTTGTGGACATGCATAAAGTACACACATGCGCACATCCTGACTTTTATAGATATAGATATATATTTATATATATATATATATATATTTTACATATATATATATATATATATATATATATATATATATATATTACAATTTTAATATCAAAGATCCCTATGGATCACACAGGTTGTAATCCTTTGAAACATATGTAGGAATAAAGTATGCAATTATAACATGCGTTTTCTCCAATCCTTAAATTCTTAAATATACTCAAATACCCAAAATTTCAAGGAGTTCCTGCCTTAAAAACAGGAACAACACCAAAGTTATTTTGTGTTCTTTGCTACATTGGTTTCTATTAACCCATTTATTCTATCAGAAGAATTTTTATTCATTAAGATAGAAGAAATACACATAATTATATATATATATATATATGTATATATATATCTATACATATATATATGTGTGTGTGTGTGTGTGTGTATGTATATATATATATGCTCAGACCCCCTTCGGTCATGACTGACCATGGGATTGCACCTAGAAAGTTACCCTCCGAGGCACAAGCCCGGGCAAGTTTGTTTTATGGAAGACCAGCAGTCGCCCATGCATACCGGCCTCCCCTCTCCATGCCACCAGTGTTATGCGAGGGAAAGGCAAAGGCCGATACAGCTTGACACCAGTGAGGTTGCAACTCATTTCTACAGCTGAATGAACTGGAGCAACATGAAATAAAGTGTCTTGCTCAAGAACACAACACACAGCCTGGTCCGGTATTCCAACTCACAACCTTACGATCATAAGGTCGACGCTCTAACCATTGAGCCATGCACCTTCACTGTATGTATATATATATATATATATATATATATATACACACACACACACACACGTATATACATGTATAAATAATATATATATACATATATAAATAATATATATATATACATATATAAATAATATATATATATCATATATATATATATGTTATATATATATTATTTATATATCTATCTATATATATTATCTACATATATATGTTACATATATATATAAATATATATATATATGTATATATATATAAATATATATATATAAATATATATATATATGTATATATCTATATATTATATATCTATATCTATATGACTGCTGAGGACGTGCGTAAGCTCGCAAAGAATGAAGCCAGTATGCTCTGGTGGATGTGTAATGTCAGTGTGCATACTCGACACTGTAAGTACCTTGAGAGAAAAGTTGAACCTAAGAAGCATCAGTTGTGGTGTGCAAGAGAGATGATTGCACAACATACACATTGCTCCCATTCTCTATCTCCCCCTCTTCCTCTCTTCCTTTCTCAAACGCATACACGTGCAAGTAAACACAATCATTCACGTTCGTCACTGTGGCATAACTACAGAGTTGTACCCACCGACTTTGGAAGGTCGTAACTTTCAGAAAAATGAATAGATTTTAATGAAATCTTCTATGCATATATTATTTATTATGTAGATTCCGAATATACAAAAATTTTCTCAGTGAAAGTGTTTTGGGAGGGGGATGGGGGACAATTTTGGAAATTCCATTTAAATTCCTCTTAACTTCCAGGAAAATGAATATTTTTCCGTGAAATTTTCTACAAATATACCTTGATGTATGTACATTTTGAGCATGTAGGAATTTTGAAGGAAACAACTGTAGGTCATTTTTGAGAAGTGTTTCCCATTCGGTGGTGTTTCGGAGCAAGTCGTCCATATTTGTTTCATTTTTTCTATTATGTGCGTAATAGATTTCTTATGAAGTAATAGGCAGTGAAGAGAAGCCGTCATAAGAAAACTTTTAACTACCTCTATTCCTTTCTCCCCCTCTCTCGCTCTCTCAAACGCATACACGTGAAAGTACACAATCATTCAGTAAATATAACTCATGTTCGTCAATGTTTTGTAAATATAACACGATTTTCATTAGGATGTTAGGGTTAGGGTTTTAGGGTCAGGGTTAGGGGTTACGGTTTAGGGTTACGGTTACGGTTAGGGTTAGGATTAGTGTTACGGTTACGGTTTTAGGGTCAGGGTTAGGGTTAGGGTTTAGGGTTAATGTTAGGGTCAGTGTTAGGATTAGGTTTAGGATTAGGGTTGGGTAATCGTGCGGGTGTTAATCTGAAAAATTACAGATATGTGAAAAGAACCGACCCTGCCATCTATTATAACTTTTGTTGTTCTGTTTAATATATACATAGATTATGCCTTCAAAGAAGAGAGTTTGCTGGGGAAAGACAGCAACTGGTTTAAAATGACAGGAACAGACTGCAGCAATTCACCACATTCCAGAAGCTACTTTGAACACAATGCAAAATGGTGCATCAACATCTGCCCAATCTGATGGAATTCTGGCAAAACCGTGTAGCAACAGATTGCCAGCAATTGCTTCATCACAAATTGCCGTCCTAGCTCCTGCAAAAAGGGATTACCGTGCTATGTATAATCAGAGCAGCGCAAAAAGTTGTTTTGCACAAGCATTTCTATAGCCAATTGGACGGATGAAATTTACGTAAGCTTAATAATGTTACGCAAAACAGCCTTCAGACTTTCCCTATTAATTTCATTGTCTTTAGAATTATGAACATATTTACATCATAAGGGTTTTTTCGTTGTAAGGCTTTCTTTTTTAGTTGATTTTCACCTTGCAAGACTTATCGTAGATGGCGTAATAAGTCACACCCCGACACAGGATTCCTTATTCAGTCTAGTTACAAATTATCATTGCAACTTCGGCAAAAGGAAACTAAGAAACCCAGATTCCTTGGAAGAAAGAACAGTGATGCTGGCAGGTGGAGGAAATGAGAAAATGAAGCGAGGAAAAAGAGATGTTCACGAACAATGGTCGAAGCAGAGAAATGGCGATAAGCCCCAGATGACCAGGTCACGTGGATAGTTAGAGGTAGAGGGATAGAAGAAAGCTATTAAATGGGAGAGAGGGAAAATGAAATAAAGATACGGATTAGTGAGCTGGCAGAGATCCCAGATTATGCTCTCACTTGCCTTGCCGGGTCTTCTCACGTACTGCATATTTCCAAAGGTCCCAGTCACTGGTTATTGCTTAGGTGAAGCCTAAAGTTCAAAGGTCGTGCTTCACCACCCCATCCCAGGTCTTCCTGGGTCTACCTCTTCCACAGGTTCCCTCAACTGCTAGGGTGTGGCACTTCTATCCTCATCCACACAGCTATCCTCATCCATTCTTGCCACATGTCCATACCAGCGCAATCATCTCTCTTGCACACCACAACTGATGCTTCTTAGGTCTAGCTTTCTCTCAAGGTAGTTACACTCTGTCTAGTATGCACACTGACATTACACATCCATCGGAGAATACTGGCTTCGTTTCTTGTAATCTTACGCATGTCCTCAGCAGTCACAGCCCATGTTTCACTGCCATGTAGCATGGCTGTTCGTACACATGCGTCATACTGTCTGCCTTTTACTCTGAGTGAGAGGCCCTTTGTCACCAGCAGAGGTAAGAGCTCTCTAAACTTTGCCAGGCTATTCTTATTCTAGCAGCTACACTTTCAGTACACCCTCCCCCGCTACTAACTTAGTCACCTAGATAGCGGAAGCTATCAACTACTTCTAGTTTTTCACCCTGGAATGTGATAAAGGTTGTTTTCTGCACATTCTCAGTGTTTATTGCTCCTGAGCATCTGCCACATACAAAAACTATCTTGCTAGTTAGCCGTCCTTTGGTATTGCTGCACCTCTTATGTGTCCATAGCTTGCACTGGGTACATCTTATGGAGTTTCTACTTACGCCTTTTCTACAGATCGAGCAGGGCCATCTACCTGAAGGGGTTTGTGTTTTGTCTACCTTCCTACTTATTAGGACTTTGGTTTTAGCTAGGTTGACTCTAAGGCCCTTCGATTCTAGTCCTTGCTTCCACACCTGAAACTTCTCTACTTCTGATAGTGACTCAGCAATTAGGGCAAGATCATCAGCATAGAGGAGCTCCCAGAGGCATCCCGTCTTGAATTCCTGTGTTATTGCCTGGAGGACTATGGTAAATAGGAGGGGGCTGAGGACTGAACCTTGGTGGACCCCTACCTCTACCCGGAATTCTTCACTGTACTCGTTGCTAACCCTCACCTTACTGACAGCGGCCCTGTACATGGCTTACACAGCTCTCACTAGCCACTCATCTATCCCTAGTTTCCTCATTGACCACCAGATAAGGGAGTGGGGGACCCAGTCAAAGTCTTTCTCCATGTCAACGGAAGCCAGGTACAGAGGTTTATCTTTGGCTAGGTATTTCTCCTGCAGCTGTCTTACCAGAAATATAGCTTCAGTGGTGCTTTTTCCTTGAGCGAACCCAAACTGCATCTCATCTAAACTGACTCTCTCCCTAATTTGTTGGGCTATGACCCTCTCGGTGACTTTCATTACCTGGTCCAACAACTTGATACATATAATATATACATATATCATATATATCTTAATATATAAATCTGAAGTTGTGTGTCTGTGTGAAGCCTTTTTGAATGTTTATAGAAATCCACA
>NC_142938.1:35453549-35516049 GCF_046866305.1 Octopus bimaculoides
AGTTTTCATATATCTCACTTTTTTTGCTATTTATAATCTTTGTTGACTTGAACTGTAAATAATTTAATAAAATAAAATAAAACTGTTTCTTTGCCTTTCCAGCGTCCATGGGTATACCATTTCAACCTTTACCAGATTACCAAGAAGGAGCTGAACAGGTGAATATCTTAAATTTTTTCAAATTCAAATTTTTTTTAAAATTCAGCATTTGATGAAAAAATGTTGATATTTTCACTTGAGTCTGAAAGCTGAAAATATTTTCCATAATTTGATATCTTCTCTACTGTTTTATAATGAATGTAGGACATTTTCTCATGGTATTTTATTCAAGTGAAAGATTTACTATACCAGAATCATCTGTACCCTGTCTAAGAAATCTTAAAAAGGATATGGGCATCACCCCCACTTCTATTTAAAAAATAGAACAGATTTTTATGAACCACAATACAAGTACATATTTTTATCCCTATGTTTTAGAATATTATATTCCACAATAAAGATAAAATGTCCATAGCAGAAAATACTGTTAAAATGTTTTGTTTGATCAGCTTTCTACACAAGTTGATTTTACTGAAGGTAACCAATAACAATATAATTTTTTTTGCCTAAATGTGCACATATCAATTTATTAGCATTATAAAAGCTAAACTAATCCTTTTCTGAATAAGAGTGACCTATAGGGTCAATATTTATGTTTAGTTTCAGTATTATTAACCCTTTGCTGATGGATTTAGTACTGACAGTCTGTGCTGTGTACCAGTATTGGATCATTCAGTAACTACATAATTTTTCATACAAGGAATTTTACAATGTATTTACAGATTCTTCTCAGTGTGGTATATTTGAAAACACAGTGCCGTACAGAGCGAGACATTGCACTGTTCACATTCAAAGTTGTTTTTTGTCAGCACACCACGCTTCATACAAAGAACACATCTTCTGTACAGTCATGGTCTTCTCTTTGATGACGAAATGATGACAGGGAAATATCTCTCTGTCAACCTTACTGGACCAGATAGAGCAGATGGCCTGCCTTGTGATATATACCCTTTAGGAGGGCAGTTGCTACACTGATCAATGCTAGTCAAAAATCAAGAAATCATTCTCGACTGCCCATGACCTTCGATGCAAGAAAGGCATTGACCAAACAAAGGTCAAGCAGATAGGAAAACACTTTTTTTTATACCATTTGATAGTTTTTCTAACACAGGAATGAGATGTGGCCATTTGATTGGAAAAATTTACCCTACCTTCATTGTAACTGAGGACACAATTTAGCTTTCTCGCAATATTTCTGCGCTTCTCAATTCCTGACATTTCAGCAGTATGTCATGTGGATAACATTTTTACATGATTTTTATCTTTCCATACCAAAGTAAGTAAACTACTTGTAGTGGAATGAAAGTCAATCTCACCCTTTTCCAGGGCCAAATTCAGATCCTTGGGCATGTCTTTTCGATTCAGACAAACCATTCTGACTACATTTGTTTTCTGTCGATGGAGAGACAGAAAAAGCTGCGGGCTGCCAAGTAGATGATCGTTCAGCTCCAACACAATCATCTGACTCATAAGAATGTCACTCTGTTTCTAACTTGAGTATATTTTGAAATTTGACATGTATCCTGACACAACACCACTCTGGCACATTTTGAAAACTTTGATCCTAAATCTTGCCTATTTTGTGGGCTCATACTGCTTAAATTCAAGTCTGCCTTTGAATTTCCAAAGAGATTCACTAATAGCAGCATCCTAGTCTGGAATATACAGTTTTGAACTTTTCAGTCAGAATACCAATGACTAGCTACAGTTTGAACAGTTGGTTGTCATCTTCATTGTTGTTAAAGTGCAGATTGTGTAAAATCTGTTTAAACTGATCACAGGGCATCATGTTGTGAAAAAATGGTGCCCACAGAACTGGATCCCTGGTCCAGTATAACTTCATATCTAGTTTGAGATGCAGGCCCATCAGTATCACCAAAGACAGAAATAAGTCTAACTCATCGGGCGTGACGTCTACCCACTTTCTGGAGTGACTTTACTAGGTAGGATGATATTTGGCTGCAGTGTACTGATTCATCTTGGTGCAAATGTTTTCGATAAGTCCCAGTGTCATGAAAAGTCCAAGAAACTGGAGTGGCATGGTTGATGCATCCACATGAGGGATTGTAATTTTGGTCCGATCCACGAATCCATGTCACCTCAGGAAATTGTCCTTTTTCAACCAGTTTCAGCAGTATCATGAGACCTCCCAGCATACACAGCCACTGGTTCATCAGAATCCAAGGATGAACGACAGTCCCTCACAATTCTTGCTAGCTGTGGTAGTTCATCATCATTCTTGCTGTCAGATTCTTGGTAATTGCTCTCTGGGCTTGAATCGTAATCTGACTTGCTATCATCATCATCAACATGATGGGAACACCCTGGTATCAGTTTTCCATGCCTCTGAACTCATTGTTTTGGAGGCATACCAATTGCAAGAAAATTCGTAAAGAGTTCAATAGCAACGTCCATGCTTTTACAGATCACTTTAGGTTATGAAACTGAGCAGAAATATTATTCACTTTTGCAAGCTTCTTAATGGAAGTAATATTCACTTTTTCACACTAACAACAGAGATATGCTTGACTACACATCAATCACATGCATATAACCTCATCTGTGGGCTTCACATAACAATAACCAAAAATCTCAGCTTATCAGAAATTCCTAACAGAAAAGTAGGTTGCAGCTACAGCCGCTATCCAACTGTATACTAATGTGGCAACAACCTCTGCCATTATCCAGCCACACACACAGCGTTTCGATACAGTCAGTTCCCATCTGCAAGGAGTTAACCCTTGATATAATGTTCGGATATAATACAAGTTAAATTAACCCTAGATATAATGTTAGTTCATCACACGTAGCTTCTATGCAGTTTGAGACCAATAGAGCATCATACCACTTTAGTTTTGGTTAATGTAGTCATTAAAAACTATCTTGGCTTTGGTTGCACTATAGTACTAGGAGCAGATGACAAACCACTGGCTCTTTGACTTATTGTCCTTTATACACTATGGTCAAATTCATTGTGTGCCTACACTATGAATTTTACTATTTGTTATCTTGGTGATTTAAAGCAATATATAAAAATGAAAACCATGTCATCTGTTATAATTTTGGGGGGAAACCTATTTTGGTATAGATTTTAAATTCATACCTACATGAAAGAAATAATATATTTTTGACCAATAAGATGTAAGTAATAACGTGATTTATTTAATAGGAAGTAATTAAAAATTTATGTCAGAACGACTTCTTTTGCCTAGGTCTAAGATAAATTTTCAGTTAACTCTTGCCCTGTATTATAATTATCTTTAGAGTATGAACTCAAAAAAGAGAAATACCAGTAAGTGGTTTTGCTACCTGTGACATCACTGCTACCTTAAAAACTTTTCATTGTAATACTTGATATAACCTCATAATATAACTAAAAATATCTGCTTTCTCTTATGAGAAAAGTCTTAGGACCATCAGGACAATGACAATTAAACAGGTTTCTTTTTAAACATCAAAATTAATATATCTCCTTCATATCTCATGGATTAAAAGTCCTATTTCTCTGCAAGTACTTTCTGTATTTCCGAACAAAACACTGAATTCATCATGCCTAAATGTGACTAGTTGTTAGGAATAAACTTTAGGCTGTTTTCAGACAGTGTGATGGACTAGCATTCTAGTCCCATCATATTTATTTCTCAACTTAATTTAACTACAAATTGTGATCTGCGAAACAGTTCTTTGTGATTTGTGAAACAATGAAACAATTATCATTCAATGGCTGCTTTCCATGCTGGCATGAGTAGGATGGTTTGATAGGAACTGGTGAGCTGCAAGGGCACGTCAAGCTCCAATGTCATCTTTGGCATGGTTTCTACAGCTGAATGTCCTTCCTTACATCATGCCAACCACTTTACAAAGTGTACTGGATACTTTTTCATGCCACCAGTAATAGTGAGGCTGCAAGACAGAAAAAGAACAGGGTAAAAGGAAAAGGTAGAAGTATGCAGGAGGGGAAGGTGGAAGTGGGTGGCTTTATGCTAGGTGTTGAAGGGCTAAAATATGATAAAGGCACGAGCACAGGAATTTAATATCGAGGAGATAGATGGCTGAAGGAGATAAAAGGAAGGCAGTGATGGGGTATTAGAGCAAAATCTCATGGTACAAGAAGATGAGCATGAGAGGATATGAACAGTAGATCATGGGAGAGGATGACAGGGTGAAAGCTTTCATAAGAGTGTGATGGGGTAGTTTATATTTTCTAACATTTGTAAATTTGTATTTATTTCATTAGATCATCAAAAGTACTTGGATTGATGTAAACAATTAAAACCATTGAAAGGATTGCCTCACCATAGCCATACTGAAACATTAAAAGAATTAAAAATTATATATTTGCTTCATGACCACATGGTTTCAAGTTCAGTTCCACTGCACAGCACACTGAACATGTTTCTTCTACTCTTGTGACTTCATTTGTTTGAAGGAACTTAAAAGAAGCCTGTGCTATACATACATACATACATACATACATACATACATACATACACACATACATACATACATGCATACATTATATATATTGAGTCATCCCATAAATAATGCAGTTTTTTCAATTACATAAACTAAAAGTCGGAAGGTGTCGGGATAAACTACCTGCACCAATTTGCTATAAAAGCAGGTAGTAATTTTACTTTGTACTTATTCTTAGTGCAAATTTTGAAGAGTACAGTTCAGTTTTAACAATTATTTTTTCAGAGCTGTAATAGAAGTGACAAAGGAGCATATTTGGCATATTTTACTTTATGAGTTCAATAAAGGCAAGAATGCAAAAGAAAGTGCAAGGAATATGAATGCAGTATGTGGGGATCAAACAATAAGCATAAGCCAGTGTCAACGGTGGTTCCAGAAATTCCAAACAGAGAAGCTTGGATTTGGTCATTCAACCATTCATTGACACCTGTCTGCCATCGGACAAGTTAGCAAATTGGGTCAATGGGTTCCTCACAAACTTTCCGAGTCTAATCGCGCACTGAGAGTGAATGTGTGTTCTTCTTTGTTGTCACATCTTATGAATGAACCTTTTTTGGATCAAATAATGACTGGTGACGAGAAATGGTTCTCTATAAAAATGTCAAGCACCGAAAACAGTGGGTAAGGAAAGGAGAAACACTGTACTCCAGGTTAAAGGCCTTCACCCACATATGGTGTTGTTATCTGTTTGGTGGAATATGAAAGATTTAGTCTACTTTGAACTTTTAAACCCAAACCAAACAACAACAAAGGAGATCTACTGTGAGCAGCTTGAGTGGTTTAAGTCAGTGCTAGAAGAAAAATGACCATCTTTGGTTTCAAGACAAAAGGTGTTCGTCCATCAGGATAATGCTCGGCCACATACAGCAAGGATTACATTCCAAAGGCTGGAGCAATTTGAATGGGAAATGATGTCCCACCCACCATATTCGCTGGACATTGCACCATCTGATTATCATTTATTTCGCTATCTTCAAAATCATTTGAACAAAATATGAATTCTATAGACGAGGTCACAACAGTACTGAAAAGAGTATTTTTGGTCACAGACAAGTGAATTTTGAAAGAGGGGCCTTGCAAGTCTACCAGATAGTTGGAAGAACATTGTAGAAAATGAAGGAGAGTATATTTTACATTTAAAAAGAAATTTATCTTAATTTTGAAAAATAATGGAGTATTAAAAAACCGCATTATTTATGGGATGACCCAATTTACATATATATATATATATATATATATATATATATATACACACACACACACACATACATACATATATATATATATATATATATATATATATATATATATATATATATAGTTCATACTGGCAGTATGAACTAAGAGGTTAACATGTAATCTTTTATTGTATATTTTTTCCTCTGATGATATTGTATTCATACATTATATATACAAATTAAAACAATAAATTTGTAATTTATTTGATAAGCACAACTGAAACAGCTGTAGGAAGTATGAAGTATCATTTTATTAATAAATAACTATTAACTTTCAACTCTCCATTTTCTTTTCTTCTATACACACACACACACACACACACACACACACACACACACACACATGTAGCAGAGTTATTAGTAAAGGATTATCAGTCTTGGAAAAATACCTTATAAGCTCTCTTTTAGTATGCTAAGCTAACAATATTGCTTAAATTAGTTAAGAACTCTGCATATTCTTGTGGCAGGGTCTGATGTTATAGTTCAGTACCATTCTATATTGTAAATATCTGGACATGTTCCAGTTATACTGTTTTTTTTTTTTTTTTTACACAGAGTAATATACAAGACAAGGCATAAATAATGATCATTACATATTTCTTTATTGTATTAAATTTGACTTACAGTTGTTTCCGGTAGTCATTATAGGTTCGTTATTGATAGGTTTACTCAATTGGCCCATTAATCAGTTCAGAAAAATTGAACTTGTATTTATCCCTCAGGCATCATACCCACCTTGATCATTGTCTCTCACTATAGTGTTAAAAGTTATCTAGGGAACCTACTGAAAGATTTATTATAGAAATGCTTACAGTATATCTCTAATTCCTGTCTGTTGTTAATTAGGTTACTTTCTGACATAAGTATTTGGAGTGACTCCTCTAGTTAGAGTTCACATCTTCTTCATCTTATTTCATATAGTTTTTCCAAATCATCAATCCTCTTCCCCTTTCCTCTTTTGTCTCTTTTCCATTCACTTTATACTTATACTTATTACTGCTCTTTGTACCCCACTCCATGCTTGTACAATTCTTTCAGTGTTCTGCTTAGTCATAACCAGAAATGACTGGTGAAAATAGCATTAATTCTCTAGGTTGATCAATTTTTCTCAACTGATCAATGGGCTAATTGAGTAAACCAATCAATAACAAACCTATAATGGCTACTGGAAACAGCTGTAAGTCAAATTTATTACAATAAAGAAATATGTAATGGCCATTATTTATGTCTTGTCTTATACACACACACACACACATCATCATCATCATCGTCACTTAGCATCCACTTTTCCATGTTTGCATGGGTCAGAGAGAATTTGTTGAGACAGATTTTCTACAGCTGCTTGCCCTTTGGCATCAGTGTGAAAGATATACTAATTAATTCAAGTTACAAAGAAAAGTATAACTTATGCTTTCATTCTATTTATAAAAAGCTGTAGTCTACTGAAGAGAAAATATTTCAAAATTAAGCTGAAAAAATAAGATGAATTCAGTATGTATGGTGTGATTTACAGAAAAAAAAAACCCCACTATTAAAGAAAAAATCCTTAGCACTGAATGGTTCAGCAATAGATAAAATACAATAAATCATTTGTTATGAATAGAATTAATTCACAAGTTATTTTCCACTAAGTAACTTTAATTAACTAATATGTCTTCCACACTGAAAACTTTTTCTAAAGGCATTAATGTTAGCAACTTCACTGACCTAAATAGTAATATATTTTAGTACTACTTGGATTATATTTATCTTATTGATTTTTATCTATTTTAGTCTAGGTCAGTAAAAGTTTAATTACAGTAGAAGGTATTACTAAATCATGTTTCAATACTGCTTGAACCTTATTTGATTTACTTTTGATAATGACTGTACTTCTTTTCACTCATTACAGTAGGTAGTTTACAAATATATCCTGATGGTTCTCTGCCCTACATTCTTCACAGTGTGGTTACTCTGTGGAGGATGTGCTAGTGTAGATCTTCTAGATATATGTAATACTATAATTGATTAATTATGGGTCAATTTAGTTGTAAAATTAACACATCAATGTATTACATAACACTGGCTCATCTGAAATACATTGGATTATAAATCATGAATTTTTAAAAAAATATATAATTCTCCATTCTTTTTTGTGTTTTATACTACTCGTAATTTTCAATAATGAACTTTAGATTTACTAATCAAACAAGAGTACAATTATAATTGTATGAACTACATGGTTCAACATTTATCACTTGTCAGTCTAATTTTAGCCTAGTGCTGTTACTACAAAATGCTCAGAAAAGGATATACTAACCCTTAATTTATATGTGCCTATTATTTGTT
Source organism: Octopus bimaculoides (assembly GCF_046866305.1). Taxonomy (NCBI): domain Eukaryota; kingdom Metazoa; phylum Mollusca; class Cephalopoda; order Octopoda; family Octopodidae; genus Octopus; species Octopus bimaculoides. The sequence continues at coordinate 35,461,691 of NC_142938.1, forward strand.
GTGCAAGTTAATCCCTATCTACTCTCATGCATTCATGATTCTATCTTTCTTTTATGCTGTCCTTTATACCTCACAAGCCTTCCACACTGATAATCTATCTCACTCTCTCTTGAACAAAGGAATCGGTTACTACTAATATCTTCTACTAAGAATCTTCCTTAATTCTTCTTCTCTGAATATGGAATAGTCAGCTATTATGTGGAAAGCTTATCTTCATTCACTGAGAAATGAACCATATGTACAGCTATTCTAGCAGTTACTGTAAGAAACTATCTGCACACCTTACTCCCTTATTTATATGATACATTCTACTCCAACAGTTCTATTGTAACAACTCTACAATGATATTTAAATCAGAAATTCCTTGCTCTAAATTGATACCCATTGTTTGCCTGTTCATTCTTTCTTTCTACTTTGTGTGTGTGTGTGTGTGTGTGTGTGTGTGTGTGTCTGTATTTGTGTGTGGTGTGTGTATGTATATATCTGTGTGTGTGTGTGTGTGTGTGTATGTAAAGATAGATAGATACAGATATATCATCTTCATCATCATTTAACCCTTTCATTACCAACCCGGCTGAAACTGGCTCTGAGTACAAATGTCTTGTTTTCATAAGTTTTGAATTAAAATCTTCCACCAAACCTTAGTCACAATTTATGTTCCTAATACTAGCTGAATGATAACTAAGTTATTTTAGTAAATTCTTTGTTATATTTAAAGTAATTGAAAGAAACACAGAGCATCTCAAAATATATACAGTAACGAAAGGGTTAATGTCTGTTTTCCATACTGGCATGGGTTGGACAGTTTGACCAGAGATGACAACCTAGAGAGCTGCACCAGGCTCTAGTTGTCTTTTTGGGTATGGTTTCTAAGGCTGGATGCCCTTCCTAATATCAACCACTTTACAGAGTGTACTGGGTGCCTTTTATGTGGTACCAGCACAGGTACTTTTTATGTGACACCAACACAGGTACTTTTTATGTGACACCAACACAGGTACTTTTTATGTGGCAACAACACAGGTACTTTTTATGTGACATCAACTCTAGCAGGGTTGTCAAGTAACTTGCAAGACAAATACCACTTAGTTGAGAGGAAGAATGGAACTAAGGGTAGTGTCTCTATGCCAGACAAGAGATTAGAGTATGATAATTGTCTTACTGGAGAGGAGATACTTGTCCACTCTGGTAGAACAAGGAAAGAGAAGGGCGGAGGAAAGTGGAAGAAAGTTAGAGAGAAAGACAGAGAGGCAGTCAGAGAGAGGTAATGTTGGAGATGTTTTGGGGCCTACCCCCAGTGAACAGTGTGGGCTGGTGGTATAAGTAGTATAGAGGGGATAGAGAGGGATGTTCCATAAAAATGTGAGGAGATAGGCTTAGAGATGGGGAAGACATGACTGTCATAAATGATGGTGAGGGAAATTGGAGGGAGAGGGCAATAAGGAAGACTAGGAGGGCATGGAGAGTATGCAGATAGGCATATGAGAGAGACAAGTGAGGGGAGGGGGCTGCTGCGGGTGTTAGGAAGATGGGGGAGTTTTGATGGAGGTCAGATAATGTGTGTATGAGGTGGGGCATGACCATAAATGACATGCATGTATGTGTTGATGGCCATGTTTTCACTTAGCTTGATGTCTTCTCAAGCACAGCAAATCACCAGAAACCTCAGTCACTTGTCATCTCTCTGAAGCTCGGCATCTGAAAATCTTTTCTCAACACTTCATTCCATGTCTTCCTGGGTCTACCTCTTGCCTAGGTTCCTTCCACAATTAGAGGTCAGCACTTCTTTATGCAGCTGTCCTTATCCATATTCATCACATGACCATGCCAGTGCAATTTTCTCTCTTACACACTACGTCTGATGCTTCTGATACCTAATTTTTCTCTTTAAAGATTTACACTCTTTCATACGTACTGACATTGCACATCCAGCAGAGCATGCTGGCTTCCTTTCTTCCAAGCCTTCACATATTGTCTGCAGTCACAACCCATGTCTCACTGCTATGTAGCATGGCTGTTTGTATGGATGTATGCATGCATATATAGGTAGTACCAACAGATGGCTGTACATGGTTGCATGTGCAGTGAGAGCTAGCAGTGACCTTCATGAGGCAGTGTGCCTAGTGACATCACTGTTTTTACTTGGCAAGTCGTGAAATTTGTGTTTTTGTGATCATGTGTATGCTGTAGTCTGCAATTTTGTCACGGACAGAAAGTTGGAACAAAAAGCCAATATGAAATTTTGCATTAAACTTGGGAAGTCTGCTACAGAGACATTGAGCATACTTCAGCAAGCTTATACTGATGTGGTAATGAGTTGTATGCAATGTTTCAAGTGGTACAGGTGCTTCAAAAATGGGAGAACATCCCTGGAAGACAATGAGTGATCTGGTAAATCTGTCACAAGCGTCACCCTCAGAAATGTGGTATTGTGCATTGAGAATTCGTCTCCCAGGGCCAGACCATCAATCAAGAGTTCTGCTGCGACATTTTTAAGTGTTTGAGGGAGGGCATTCAATGAAAATGACCAGATCTGTGGAGTGTGAAGAATTGGATTTTTCTCAACAACAACACACCATGTCACCAAGCTCTCCTCACTTGTGAACTTACCAAAAACAACATGGTATCACTTCCACACCTGCCCTATTCACTAGATTTAATACCTGTGGACTTCAATCTTTTCCCCAAGATGAAAAGGCAACTCAACTCAAAGGTTGCCATTTTAAACATAAGTGGTCTGGGAACCTTTTGATACCACTTTGTATGTATGTGTGTGTGTATATATATATATATATATATGTATGTATGTATGTATGTATGTATGTGTATATATATATATATATATATATATATATATATCATCATCATCATCGTTTAATGTCCGCTTTCCATGCTAGCATGGGTTGGACGATTTGACTGAGGACTGGTGAACCGGATGGCTGCACCAGGCTCCAATCTGATCTGGTAGAGTTTCTACAGCTGGATGCCCTTCCTAATGCCAACCACTGCAAGAGTGTAGTGGGTGCTTTTATGTACCACTGGCAGGAGGGCCAGTCACATGGTACTGGCAATAGCCACGCCCAAAATGGTGTCTTTTATGTGTCACCTGCACAGGAGCCAGTCCAGTAGCACTGGCAACGACCTTGCTCAAATGATTTTCTAAATATGCCACCGGCACAAGTGCCAGTAAGGCAACGCTGGTAACGATCATGCTCAAATGGTGTTATTTAAGGGCCACTAGCACGGAAGCTAGACAGCTGCTCTGGCAATGATCATGCTCGGACAGTGCTGTTAGTGCTCCATTGGCACAGGTGCCAGTCATTGAATATGGTTCAATTACGATTTCAATTTCACTTGCTTCAACAGGTCTTCGCAAGCAGAGTTTAGTGTCCAATGAGGGAGGGGTTGGCATGGGTGCCAGTTGTCGAATGTGGTTCGATTTCAAATTCACTTGCCTCAACAGGTCTTCGTAATTAGACTTTAAATGTCCAATGAAGTAAAGATACGAATAAGTGAGCTGGCTACACTTCTGACAGAGGCCACAGATTATGCTCTCACTTGGCTTGCTGGGTCTTCTCACATACTGCATATTTCCAAAGGTACTGGTCACTAGTCATTGCCTCGGTGAAGCCTAAAGTTCGAAGGTTGTGCTCCAGCACCTCATCCCAGGTCTTCCTGGGTCTATCTCTTCCACAGGTTCCCACAACTGCTAGGGTGTGGCACTTTTTCACACAGCTATGCTCATCCATTCTTGTCACATGTCCATACCAGCGCAATCGTCTCTCTTGCACACCACAACTGATGCTTCTTAGGTCTAACTTTTCTCTCAAGGTACTTACACTCTGTCAAGTATGCACACTGATATTACACATCCATTGGAGCATACTGGCTTCGTTTCTTGCAAGCTTACGCATGTCCTCAGCAGTCACAGCCCATGTTTCACTGCCATGTAGCATGACTGTTTGTACACATGCGTCATACAGTCTGCCTTTTACTCTGAGTGAGAGGCCCTTTGTCACCAGCAGAGGTAAGAGCTCTCTAAACTTTGCCCAGGCTATTCTTATTCTAGCAGCTACATTTTCAGCACACCCTCCCCTGCTACAAACTTGGTCACTGCCCCTCAGTATCTGCCACATACAAAAACTATCTTGCTAGTTAGCCTTCCTTTGATATTGCTGCACCCCTTATGTGTCCATAGCTTACACTGGTACATCTTATGGAGTTTCTACCTACGCGTTTTCTACAGATCGAGTAGGGCCATCTACCTGAAGGGGTTTGTGTTTTGTCTACCTTCCTACTTATTGGGACTTTGGTTTTAGCTAGGTTGACTCTAAGGCCCTTCAATTCCAGTCCTTGCTTCCACACCTGAAATTTCTCCTCTAGTTCTGGTAGTGACTCAGCAATTAGGGCAAGGTCATCAGCATAGAGGAGCTTCCAGGGGCATCCCGTCTTGAATTCCTCTGTTATTGCCTGGAGGACTATAATAAATAGGAGGGGGCTGAGGACTGAACCTTGGTGGACCCCTACCTCTACCCGGGATTCTTCACTGTACTCGTTGCTAACCCTCACCTTACTGACAGTGTCCCTGTACATGGCTTTCACAGCTCTCACTAACCACTCATCTATCCCTAGTTTCCTCATTGACCAACAGATAAGGGAGCAGGGGACCCAGTCAAAGGCTTCCTCCATGTCAACGAAAGCCAGGTTCAGAGGTTTATCTTTGGCTAGGTATTTCTGCTGCAGCTGTCTTACCAGAAATATAGCATTAGTGGTACTTTTCCCTGGAACGAACCCAAACTGCATCTCATCTAAACTGACTCTCTCCCTAATTAGTTGGGCTCTCTCGGTGACCTTCATTAACTAATCCAACAACTTGATACCTCTGTAATTGTTTGTGTCTAAAGCCTCACCTTTACCTTTGTAGCAGTTGACTATGGTGCTGCTACACTAGTCATTGGGTATGACTCCTTCATGTATCACCTGATTAACTATACTGGTGACTAGGCTATAGCCAACACTGCCAGATATTTTGAGCATCTCTGCAATGATTCCTGATGGGCTGGAGGCTTTCCTTGTCTTCATACTCTTGATCGCTTTATCTACCAAGGTACTGTCAATAAGGATGGCTGGTCCCTCTGTTAGGTCGACATGCGGCAGACTCTCTTCCTCCCATTCATTCTCTTTATTAAGCAACCTTTCATAGTGGCATCTCCAAACCTCTCTCTTTGCAGGCTCGTTTAGTGTAAGTGAGCCATCATCCGTGCGGACACACTTCTCTCCTACAACATCACAAAATACTTCAAGTCTTTGGTCCTCACGGCGCAGAACATTGGCAAATTTTTTCTTATTTGCTTCCCCTCTGGCTAAGTAAACCTGTCTCCTAGCTTCCCTTCTGGCAGTCTGATACAATTCCCTGCTACCTCCGTTCTTCCAGTCCTTCCAAGCCTGTTTCTTTTGTCTAATAGCCCTGTCAACCACATTGTTCCACCACCACGTTACTTTGGGTCAGGAGGAGACTTTACACCATCCACAGATCTGGTCAGTGGCTCTCAGCAGGTTGTCCCATAGAAACCTCCAATCGTCTTCCACATTGTGTGATGCTATATCCTCTTCTACTTCATCAAAAGTTTCAAGTAAGACATTTCTAAATCTCTGTCCATTTGCAGGATCTTTAAGCTTCCAGACCCTTCTCCTCCATGCTGGTCCACTTCTGGGGCATCCATTTAGCCTTGATCCCAAAGTAGCTAACTACTAATCTGTGTTGAGGGGTACATTCTTTGCCTGAGAAGGGTTTGGCATTTATAAGCTGTCCTCTTTCCCTATTTCTGGTGAGGATGTAGTCGATTTGGCTAGTGTGTCTGCCGGAACGGTAGGTGACTAGGTGACAGGCAGGTTTCCTGAAGTTGGTATTGCAAACCATAAGATCATTTGCATCACAGAACTCCAACAGTCTGGTTCCCTCCTCATTGCGGGAACTGAAGCCCTAGCCTCCATGTACGCCATGGAAGCCCCCTGCATGTTGTCCAACATGTCCATTGAAATCACCAGCCACAAAGAGAAGGTCCCTGTCATTCGTCAATGAGATAATTTGCAACAGGGTGTCATAGAATTGGTCTTTCTGCCAATCCGGTAGTCCCGGTTGAGGGGCATAGGCCGAGATGATGGTAGCTAACCTATGGTACAGCACTAGTCTAATTTTAAGTACTCTGTCATATACTCTGACTCCCTCGATAACCTTATCCACACCCATTTCTCTGCAAGAAGTATTCCCATGCCCCCGACCCCATCAGTGTTCCCCGCCCAGAAAATCTTGTACCTGTGTTCTTTGCCTGTGAGGAACCTAGCGGAACCTCCTCTCCACCTTACTTCTTGGATGCAGCGTCTCCGATGCAGCATATCTACGCGTCTCCGTTCAAGCATCTCAACAATCTCACCACACTTACCTTTCAGTGTGCCTTTCAGTATATATATATATATATATATATATATATATATATATATATTCTTTTACTTGTCTGTCATTTGACTGCAGCCATGCTGGAACACCACCTTAAAGGGTTTTAGTTGAATAAATCAACCTCAGGACTTATTCTTTGTACACCGAGTATTTATCTTATTGCTCTCTTTTGCCAAACCGCTAAGTTACAGGGATGTAAACATACCAATATCAGTTGTCAAGTGGTGTGTGGACAAACACAGACACACGTAAATATATACATATATATATAATCAAAATAAGCAACAAGGATATCCAGAGGTAATGCAATACGATCATTTCATGCCCCTCCATTTAATTGAACAATGTAATCATTACATCAATTTAAAGTGTCCATCTGTTCTAATTTAATTAAATTCTATGTCTTTGTGCAGCTTAGGATTGCTCTGCATTTTAATTTGATGTAATGATTACATTGTTCAATTAAATATAGAGTGGCATGAAACAATCGTACTGCATCACCTCTAGATATCCTTGTTGCTTATTTTGATTTTAATCACCTTACTTTGAAATTGTATGGATAATACCTTACTAAATTCTGGTGCCTTAACTTAAATACTATATTCACCTGAATCTATATATATGTAGATATATATATATATAAGGGCATTACTATACAATAATGCCTCATGCTATGAGGGACTCTAAGGTCAGACTACCATAAAAAACACATTTTTACAGAACGCGAGGAAATGCAACTCTCAAAGCCAGCCCCTTAAAAACAGACTGAATTATAGATCATGATTTCGTAATTATTGTAGTGTTATACAACCTCTACTCGTCAGTATAATATGGTCAAGAGAAATAGAAATAGACAGAAATTCAACATACCAAACGAACACCGCTTATCCATTATAGTACACAGAAGACTGTTTATCACTATTTACCTATGTAAGTGGCGGGAATTATATATATATATATCAGGTCATCCCATAAGTGCTGTCCGAATTTTGAATAAAGAAAACAAGTGATTAATTGTTATATTTAATTGAAATTTAATCATCAATATACTTTCCCTGATTATCTATGAGTTCCTTCCACCTATTTACAAGCTTTTTAATCCCATCAATGTAAAACTCTTTTGGTTTCAAAGCGAAGAACTCTGAAATGTCAGTTTCGACCTCCTCCTGGCTTGCGAAAGTTATGTCCCCCAAATGATTCTCTAAACTACAAAACAAATGGTAGTCTGAAGGAGCAAGGTCGGAAGAATAAGGTGGATGAGGAATTTTTTCCCAATCAAGCTCTTCGATCTTCTGTGATGTGATCTTTGCAGTGTGGGGTCGCGCATTGTCCTGATGAAACATCACTCCTTTTCGATTCACTAAAGCGGGTCATTTTTTCTTCAAAGCTTGGTTCAAACACTCTAATTGCTGACAGTAGACTTGAGCATTGATTGTTGCATTAGGTGGTAACAATTCAAAGTGAATGACTCCTTTGCAATCCCACCAGATAGAGAGAAGAAACTTTTTCCCATGAAGTTCCCTTCTCAGTTGTGTTTGAGCCTTTTAACTTTTACCAAGCCACTGTTTACGACGTATAACATTTCGATAGAAGATCCATTTTTCATCACCAGTCACAAGTCTATCCAAAAAGGGTGAAATGAGTTCACAAGAATGGAGAGAAGAGCAGATGTCAACTCGGGATTTGCAGTTGCTTTTGGACAATTCATGAGGCACCCATTTTCCAAGTTTAGGAACCTTTCCAAGTTGTTGAAGATGACGATGAACAGTTGTATGGTTTGAACTAAGCTTTATTGCCAATTCTTCAACTGATAATGCAGGATTTTCTTCAAGTAATGCCTCAAGGAGTTTATCATCAAACTCAACTGGACGTCCTGTTCGATTTTCACCTTCAAGGCTGAAATTTCTACTTCTGAATTTTGCAAACCATCTTCTGCAAGTTCTTTCATTCAAGCATTCTTTCCCATAAACTGAGTGTATGTTTTGAGTCGCTTCAGCTGCAGAGTTTCCGTTTTTGTACTCATAAAGCATTATGTGCCTCAGATGCTCTTTGGATACTTCCATGTTAGAAAGAGTTTTAATCAAGGAAATTTTAATTCTATTATTCTGTAAAATAATATTTAATTAGTTTAAAAGTACACAAATGCATAAAAATAATTTTTAATTCCATTAGACATTCTAAAATACTTTTAAACTTCATTCAATTCTAAAAGAGGTAAATTCAGACAGAACTTATGGGATGGCCTGATATATATATATATATATATATATATATATATATATATATATATACCACAGGCCTCTTTCAGTTTCCGTCTACCAAATCCCCTCCAAAGTTCCAGTAGAAGACACATGTATATATATGTATATGTATATATATTTCATTCCATATCGGCTACCTCTGATGAGCATAGGGTTATATAATCAGACTGTTACCTAACACTCCATTGTACCCTTAGCACGAAACAGATAAGATTGGCTGTGACAGATATATAATACTGTACACTTCATTAATATATATGTGTGTGCTTTGGGCGCGTTGGTGGGTATACATACATAATACACACATGCAAATGCACATGCACACACAGGCCAGCATCTTCAACGATTTCCATCTATAAAATGTCACCCTCAAGGTTATGATACAAGACACTTGTCCAAGATGTCATGCCATAACATTGATCCTGGAACCACATGATTGTGGAACCAACTTCTTATCAACAATACATTTCTGTAAAGTGTCAGTACTTACAACACCCTTTAATCTGTTGCAGCCTTCTTTTAGCTCCATCCAGGCTACTTATTTTCTTCTAGTCCCTATAACTCACCATTGTCCTTCATCCAGTGCTCTTTACTCTTCACTATTGTTCTTGACCTCCTCTTAATACTTCTATCATAAATATTTTCTTTCTAAAGAAGAGCTTAATTCATAACACTAATATTCTTGTTTTCCTGAAGCTTATGTACTTATCCTAATTTTCAAAACTTTACCAAATGAATTTTTCAAATGCAAACTATCACAGATTTTCTTACATTCTATTCTTTTTAGTGGATTGTGTTACCATAGTAACAATGCAATGCTCCTAATACAAGCTTTCCAGTTGGTAATCTTTTTATCATCTTGACCACACACTGGTTTATATTTGCTTATACCACATTGCTGCTCATTTGCACAACTGAATATTATTTAGGAAAGCTATTAAATTGATTAATTGTTCTGGTGTTTCGTTGTCCTAATTTACTATAATTTAGTTTATTGAAATATTCTGGTGTATGAACAGCTATTTTTATTCATTATTAGCAAATTTTATTTTAAAGAAAAAAAATCTTTGAAAAGAAAGGCTTTCTTACTACACCATTGTATTGCTGTATATATTGTTGATTTTGTAATTTTATGAGAGATACTAAAAATAGTAATTATATTATTATTATTATTATTATTATTATTATTATTATTATTATTATTATACACTCAACAGATTAGACTGTTGGAAAAGAAAAGAATCCTAACATCAAGCTACAACAAGTTGCCTTAGATGCCAAGAACCCTCCAAGTATCCTAGTTGCCCGTAATACTGTTTTCTGTAGCTGTATGCCTATTTCCTCTGTCCATCTGTTCAGATCTTTAGGGATAGTTCCCAATGCACCTATAACTACTACATTTTACCTGCACTTTCCATAGTATCTGTAATTCAATAGCTAAGTCCTGCTACTTTGCTATTTTTTCTATACTTCTCATATTAATTTTTTCATCATTTGGGACTGTAAAGTCAATTATCTGGCACTTTGTATTCTTTTTATTTACTACTATCAAATCAGGCCTTTTAGCTTCTATTACTCTGTCAGTTTGAATGTTAAAGTCCCACAACATCTTTTACTTCTTACTTTCTAGTACTTAATTAGGTCCATGTTCATACCATTTATCAGTATGTTCAAATCCTAGCTTTCTACAAAGCTCCCAGTAGATTGCTCTCCCTAGATTGTCATGTTTTTTCTTGTATTCTTTCTGTGCCAGCATGCTACATTCACTTACTGTATGAGTAACATTTTCCTCTTTTGATTTGCATAATCTACATTGGGAATCTACTTGATTTTTGTCTATTTTGGCTTTTATCCATTTAGTCCTTAATGCTTGATCTTGTGCAGCTACTAACAAACTTTCTCTCTCCCTCTTCAGTCATAGCCATGTCTCAGTACTACTATTTGCTGAAACTATCTTTGGGAATCTACCATGCAATGCCTTCTCCTGCCAGTCAGATAATTTCTGTTCTTTTTTTCTGGTTTTTAAGTTCGTCTGGTGTTTTGGTTTCCCTACGTCTTGCTCTGACTCTGACAGCTTTTAATAAAATTTCTTTATTATTATCTACATAGGAGTTTATATCTACTCTAGCTAACTCCACACAGTCTTCCACTAATAGTAACCCTCTTCTACCTTCTTTTCTAGTAGGTATAATCTTGCTACTCCTGCCCTTGAGTGAAGTCCTCCATTCATATTGAATTCCTTCCTAGTTCATCTGTCTAGCTTTGCTAATTCAGTTTTTGACAAATCTACAAAAGCTGATGAGTATCTAAGTAATGATACTGCCCAAGTATTTACAGCCTTCACTATATTCAGACCATTTAGCTTTGACTTCATTAGCTTCCTCACCCTTCTGATGTACTCCTTCTCAATTTTCGTTTTCATTTCTGTAGTTAGTATTATGTTAGATTCTGATACTCTTAGTTACTTATAACTCTCCTCCTTTCAATAATTTTAATATATGACCATTCAGTAATTGGATGCCTTCGCTGTTGACTACATGTCCCCTTCTCATAACTAATATTGCACACTTATCTATGCCAAATTCTGTGCTTATATCTTTGTTGAAGAGTCTTATAGTCTGTATTAAGGAATCTATCTCTTTTTCATTCTTACTAAAAGGCTTCAGATCATCCAAGTAGAGCAAATGGTTTAATTTTTCCATTACTATTTCTAAACTGACACCCTGCCTTTGCCTTTTTTAATACTAAACTGGGGGGGATAGAACAAATATTAAAGGGGACGAGTTCCCCAGGAAAATTCTTCTTTTGATATTAATTTTGTGTGTCACCTGGGTTAGAGATCTACTTTCCATTTCTTCATGCTAAAGCTAATTAATTCTCTTATGTTGTCTGCTATATAAAACATACTCAAACATTCACTTGTCCATGCGTATGGGATCATGTATAGGCTTTCCTATAATCTGGCCATGCTGTTGGTAGATTTTTCTTTCTATCTTCTTCATTTAGAACTGCTTTATCTATGTATAATAGATCGTGCATTCCTCTGGCCTTCTTCCTACAACCTTTCTGTTCTTCTGGTAGTAAATTCTGGTTGTCAAGGTGCTCGTAAATGCTTTTTGAAAGCATTCCTGTTACCCGCTTCCACACTAATGGTAAGCAAGTGATTGGTCTATAGTTGCTAGCTGTATTACCCTTGCTCTTATCCTTCATAATGAGTATTGTCTTCCGTCTAGTCATCCAATCAGGTATTATTCCTCCATTAAGGCAATCTTGAAGTTGTTTCCCTCAGTCTCCCATATAAACTACTGAATTTCTTTAGCCAATATCCTTGAACTAAATCTGGTCCTGGGCCCTTCCAGTTTGGCATTTTTCCTAACACTTTACTCATTAATGCACTAGTTAATCTTAGATATGGCTGCTTCTCACTCACTACTTGTTCCCTCACTTTCTTCAACTATACTGCATCTCTATTGTGATTGATTAGTTTATCCCAAATATTACTCCAGAACATTCTAGCTTCTTCTGCATTAGGTTTCTCATCTTCAGTACTTCATTCTCCACTATTTATTTGGTTATAAAATCTCCTCTGGTTTGTCTCGAATAATCTATTCTGTTGATACTAATCTATTCTTTTCTGATATCTGGAGAGCTTGCCTGCTACTGCTATGATACACTGTTTTAACTCTTCTATTACTGTCCCAAATCCTTTCTCTTCGAAGGAAGATTTGCATCTTGTGTTTCCTAACTTGTTCAGTTTCCAGGTTTCTATTAAAGTCTTCACTTTATTTTGTAGTCTCCTTTTTCACATTTGCTTTTTTAAAATCTTTTCCTGTGAGATATCTAATCTTCTGGTGACTACTACTCCTCCTGCATATGCCTTCTATATTTCTTCTGATAACAGAATCTACTTTCCTAGTCATTTCCTGTAGCTTCCTTCTGTTGATGTCTTTTAATGCTGGCACTCTTTTCCTTACTTCTTTACTCATTACTTCCTGCAACTCATCTAAAATCTTCTGATCTTCCTCACTTAAATCACTTAAGTCATTGGTGCCAGTTGTCCCTTCCTTATTGGTTGTGCTATTATTATTTTTTCTTTAGGTTCTTTGGTTTGAGATGTATTTCTTATGTTATTGTTTGTCTTTCCCACTGCCTGGTCTTCTTTCCAGTTCTCTTGTGATCTCTTCTACCTCCAATTCTGTCATCCACTTTCTTTTCCTAATAGCATTGGCTTGATCAACTAATCTCTGCTCAGTCACTTTAGACATACCCTTCTCTATCCAAAGTGTTAACATCCCTTTTTTATAACCCCTTCTTTTAGGTTCACTTTCTAAGTAGCACCGTATCACTATCCTGTTTTCTTCGCTGGTCCACTTCCTCCTCCTTGCTCTATTATCTGCTGATGCTGTTTTAGGATGACATCTGTGGTCAGTCTGCATCTTTACTGAACCACTGCCCAGCAAGAGGCCTTCCCTTAAAGGTCCAGCTTCATTTTCACTGTTATAACCAGAGTCTTTCAGAAACTCCTGTCTCTCATAAACTAAGGTAAGGTAGCATTCACCACCACTATTATCTTTCAACATCTGAATGTTTCAAGCAACTTTCTATTGCATCATTTGTTGCACCTTTGTGCTGGTGGAGTGGTGTGTGCTGCATTTTTTGGTGGGGTTGGGGGGAGATATTGTATTGTATCAGTGTGTTTTGTATAGGGTTTTGTTTGAATCTTTGGTTGTATTTTTATCTTGTATGTTGTTTGTAAGTGCAGGTTGTGTCCTTCTGTCGGGTATCGGCCTTCTATGGAACATGTGGGTTTTGTTCATTTTGTTGGGTATTTACAGTATGAGTTTAGTCTTGTATGATTTTGGAGGGGTGTTGCACAGTAATATGTGTGTGTGTGTAACTCCTAAATCAACTATTTTATAATATTTCTGATTATCCATTCTTTTGCTTGGTTTTGTTATGGGTTGCATTATTATTATTATTATTATTATTATTATTATTATTATTATTAGTAGTAGTAGTAGTAGTAGTAGTAGTAGTAGTAGTACTATTATTATCACTTGCATTATCATCTTCTTTCAGTTCTGTTTCTTTTCCTTGCCGAGTGCCTTCTTGACATCTAGGGTAAAGACATGCACTGTATACATTCGTGGGCCATTAAAATAATCATGCCAGATTGTTCATTTACAAAGTCACGTGATAGAAAAAAGGTGAAGAGAGAAAAATGAAAAATAAAATATAAAAGTAAAGAAAGAAAATAAAGGGCAAAAAAGGAAAGAAAATTCACAGCGACAATACTGTTCTCAATATGTGTGATGTACCAGTTAATACAGCTATTATTATTATTATTATTATTATTATTATTATTATTATTGTTCTTCTTCTTATTATTGTTATTGAGTGAGAGAGCAGTACATGCCATCAAAGTGACACTGGGGTAAAATATACAAAGCCCAATATACCCATCATGACTACCTGTCTGATAAGGGTATACCAGGCACATGCATCACAACCATATGTGCGTGGCATGGTGATCTCATATCAAGATAAACAGCGCATGACCTTGCAGGTGGGGCCCAGTTAGAATTTGTTTCAGGTCGAGTAGCCCATCCCGCTCAAAAGGTCCCTGAATAAGGTTTGTTTAAGGATGATGAACAAAACACCCATGTTTCCAAAGGTGAATTATTCAAACCCCAAAGAACTCCTCTCAACACATGGCTATGATGCTCCCCACTACTTCTGCTCGTGATCAGAGATGCACATATCATCAGCCACCAAGGGACATGTTCAACTGGTTAAGGTCAAACAACTGACAAGCAAATCTGTGGTATTAAGCAGAATATTTGCTGTAGCCCATCTTTTATACCAAGACAAAACAACGTACATAACACTTCCAATCAATTAAGATAAGAAGCCATGAAAGCCACTGCCTGGTAGCATCAGGGCATTTAAAAAAAATTTTTTTTTTAATTATTATTATTATTATTATTATTATTATTATTATTATTATTATTATTATTATTATTATTATTATTATTCAGTAGTTTTATTTTTATAACGTGCTTTCACTTCACTACCGAGCGCAGCTCTGTCTACCTTGGGTATGTGCTGTGGTTTGCTGTGATGCTCTTATGGTTACTGTATTGAAAGTGTTTTGTGTAGGATGTGTGCAGTGCCCAGTAGTGCAATTTTCTGTATGTTATATATATTTGTAAGTCCTGGTGTTTTTGTTATGTATTTGTCTGAATATTTTTTATTATACCTAAGGCGCCTACTATGATAGGAATTGTTTCTGTTTTTAGATTCCACATTCGAGTTACCTCTGTTTCAAGGTCTTTGTATTTTGAAAGTTTCTCCATTTCTTTTAGGGAGACGTTGTCATCTGCTGGTATTGATACATCAATTAGAAAGCATTTTTTCCTTCATGATCTTTGACAACTATATCTGGTCTATTGGCCTTAACTTCTCTATCTGTGTGTATTGGCATATCCCAGAGTATGGTTGCTTTCTCGTTTTCTGTGACCTTTTCTGCCATGTGTTTATACCATCTTTTTTCTGTTGTTATTCCATAGTGTTGGCATAGCTTCCAGTGTATATAGGTCCCAGCTCTGTCGTGTCTCTGAATATGTTCCTTCTTAGCCAGGACTGGGCAGCCAGAGATAATATGATTTATTGTTTCTTGTCCATCGTCACATATTCTGCAGTTACTTGTTATGTTTCTTTTCATTATATGTTTTTGGTAATTTCTGGTGGGGAGGCTTTGGTCTTGTGCAGCAATTAAAAATCCTTCAGTCTCTGCTTTTATTATCATCATCATCATCATCATCATCATCATCATCATTATTATTATTATTCAGTAGTTTTATTTTTATAACGTGCTTTCACTTCACTACCGAGCACAGCTCTGTGTGCCTTGGGTATGTGCTGTGGTTTGCTGTGATGCTCTTATGGTTACTGTATTGAAAGTGTTTTGCGTAGGATGTGTGCAGTGCCCTGTAGTGCAATTTTCTGTATGTTATATATATTTGTAAGTCCTGGTGTTTTTGTTATGTATTTGTCTGAATATTTTTTTATTATACCTAAGGCACCTACTATGATAGGAATTGTTTCTGTTTTTAGATTCCACATTCGAGTTACCTCTATTTCCAGGTCTTTGTATTTTGAAAGTTTCTCTATTTCTTTTAGGGATATTATTATTATTATTATTATTATTATTATTATTATTATTATTATTATTATTATTATTATTATTAATATTATTATTATTATTATTATTATTATTATTATTATTTAGTAGTCTGTTTTTATCACATGCTTTCACTGCACTACTAAGTGCAGCTCTGTGCCTTGGGTATGTGCTGTAGTTTGTCTTGGTAATGTTATCTTCACTGTATTGAAAGTCCTTTTGATAGGATATTTGCAGTGCTTAGCAATGCTATTTTCTATATGTTATATATATTTGTAAGTCCTGGTGTTTTGGTTATGTATTTGTCTGCATGTTTTTTGATCATACATATTATACATATTGTCTATTTTTAGGTTCCACATTTGGGTTATCTCTATTTCCAGATCTTTGTATTTTCAGACTTTCTCTATTTCTTTTAGAGTTACATTGTCATCTGTTGGGATTGATACATATATTTGACAAATTTTTCTTGTTGATTTCTGACAATTATATCTGGTCTACTAGCCTTGATTTCCATCTAATTGTATTGTTTGCTTTATCATTTTCTGGGACCTTTTCTGGGATATGCCTATACCATCTTTTTTCTGTTATCATTCCATAGTGCTGGTTGTCATGTCTGTGGATATATTCCTTCTTAGCTAGGACTGGGAAGCCAGAGACAATATAATTTGCTTCTTCCTCATCATCACATATTCTGCAGTTACTTATTGTATTTTTCTTCATTATGTGTTTCTGGTAGCTTCTACTGGGGAGGCTTTGATCTTGGGCTGCAGTTAAAAATCCTTCTGTCACTACTTTAAGTCCTGAGCTTCTCATTCCAGTATTTTCCATGTAAGGGCTTTTCTTGCCATTCTTTTATCATGGTGTTTTGTTATTCTAGTTTCAGTTTGGATTTCAGTTTTTTTACAGCTTTTGTTGTTTCCTTTTTTTTCTTCATAGTTGTCAGGTACTATGACTTCTTTCTTGTATTTTTCGACTTCCTTAAAAACAGAAAACAGTATTTTGTTTTGCTCTTGTTTTATGGCTATTTGTACCAGTTTTTATTGTTTCTGAATTAGATATTTCTGTAATCCTATAATCCTATGGTGGTTATTTTATAATAGTTTTCTAGTTGTGTAAGGGCTCTACCACCTTCAGTTCGTTGTATATATAACCTTTCTATGTCAGATTTTGGGTGGTGTTTTCCAAATTCTGTCATTATTTTTTTCTTGTTTTCCAATGTAGTTTGGTTAGTTCATTTAGAGTCCTATTAAGAATATTTCAGTTCTATTTCTTTTTCTTGCCGAGTGCCTTCTGGGACAGCTAGAGTATTGATACTTATTATCTTTTTATTTTTTTGTATTGAGCTCTTTTCTAAGTATTAATCTGACTCATCTATAATATTCCTTGTCTTCACTTACAGATGTGTGTGTTGTACTATATCTGGTTCATTGATTCCTAAGTATTTGTATGTCTCGGTTTGGTCTAATTACCTTATTTCATTTTCTTTATCTAGTGCTATATTGTTACTTTTAACTAGTTTTCCTCTTTTCAAGGTTGCTTTGGCACATTTTTCTAAGCTGAATTTTATGTTTATTTCTTTGGTAAATCCATGCACTGCCTGTTGTCATGTTTCATTTGCAGCATACAGTTTTAGATCATCCATATACAAGAGATAGTTGATTGTTTTACTGTAGCTGTTGTATCTATATCCAGATCTGTTTAGCATGTCAGTTAAAGGTGTCAGTGTTGAGCTGAAAAGAAGTGGAGAAAGTAAGTCTTCTTGGAATATTCCTCTTCTAATGGGGATGGCTTTAGACTTTATGATTCCCTCTTTTGTCTGGAGCTGCAGCACTGTTTGCCATTTATTCATGGCATGTTTTATATATTTATTACTATTATTATTATTTTTATTACTTTCTTTTTATCACAGGTTTTGTTGGAACTCCTGGAGTCTTGCATGTGTAATGGGCTTGCTACCTGTAGCCTACAGTACCATGCTATCCATTCTTTTCAGCTATCTAGTAATTTCCTGATTATTCTGAGCACTCTATTCCAATTTCCTTTATATACCTCTTGATGCCTTCTTATACTGTCTCCAAGGACCCAAAAATAATTGACACTATCTTCACCTTCTTCATTTTCCATAGCCAGGCCATTTTGTACTTAAGTGGGTTGTATTTATCTATTTTTTCGCCTTCCTACTTAACTATTCATGGGTCAAAGGAGCACACAACATCAACTATATGGTACATTTGGTCGACCACCACCAGGTCTGGTCTGTTATGCTCTAGCACCTGATGGAAAATCCCATAAGATTTTGCTAGTTTCTGACTCTGTCACTTTCTGCAGTTTGTGCTCGTACCATGTCTTGCCTCTCTCTAGCCCCCACTTTTTGCACAGTTTCCAATATAGCACTTTCACTAACTGATCATGTCAATTCAACTTGTAGTGGTTCTGGGTAGGTCTAGGGCATTCGTTTGTGATATGAGCAATGGTTTCATCCGCTCTACTACAGATGTGGCACAGCAGAGACACTTTCTCAATCCTAAGGTTGACCCTCCAGTTCGTGGCAAAAGCTTGATCTTATGCTGCCAGTATAGTGCTCTCGGTTTCGTTTTTTTTATAGTGTTCCTTTCTTCAGCCAATCCCATCTATGTTTTTCAGCAACTTCTGTTGTGGCTGCATGGAATTGATTGTGTAGTCCCTTGTTGCGTAATTCTTCTTCATATCCTTTTTCCTTTGTTTTTCCTTTTTTTCTGTTTTCAATACTCCTTCATTCCTAACTGACACTAGCAAGGTTTCCTTACTTTGGTCTAGGTACCTCATTAAGCTCTCGAGTTCAATACGTATGCAGTCTTCCACATTTATCAGTCCTCTTCCTCCATTTGCTCTCTTCACGTACAAGCAAACAGTGTCTGCACGTGGATGATGGGCTCCATGCATCATTAAGAGCTTTCTTGACTTCCTGTCCATCTCTTTTAGCTCTTACTCTGTCTCCTTCAGGATTCCAATGCCATTCCGAACTACTGCAACTGTGTGCAAGTTTATTGGCAAAATTATGTTTCTGGCATTCAGCTTTGAAGCCAATATTTTTCTCACTTACTGCAAGTACCCCCTGTCTGTATTTTCCTTCATGTCATTGTGATTAATTCCATTCTTTTCCTTTGTGCCATTGTGTTTAATTCCATATTATTATTATTAGAATCATTAGGATGCTAGGCGAAATGCTTAGCGGTATTTCATCTGCTGCTACATTCTGAGTTCAAATTTCACTGAGATCGACTTTGTCTTTCATCCTTTCAAGTAATGAAGTCAATGTAATCGACTATCCCCCTTCCCACAAATTCTAGCCCTTGTGCCTAAAGTAGAAAGGATTATTCATCATCATCATCATCATCGTTTAACATCCGCTTTCCATGTTAGCAGGGGTTGGACAATTTGACTCATGACTAGCGAACCAGATGGCTGCACCAGGCTCCAATCTTATCTGGCAGAGTTTCTACAGCTGGATGCCCTTCCTAACACAAACCACTCCGTGAGTGTAGTGGGTGCTTTTACGTGCCCCCAGCACAAGGGCCAGTCAGGCAGTACTGGCCATGCTAAAAATGGTGTCTTTTATGTGCCACCTGCACAGGAGCCAGTCCAGCAGCACTGGCAATAACCTCGCTCAAATGTTTTTTTCACATGCCACTGGCACAAGTGCCAGTAAGGTGACACTGGTAATGATCATGCTCAAATGGTGCTATTTACATGCCACCAGCACGGAAGCCAGACAGCTGCTCTGGCAATGATCACGCTTGTACGGTGCTCTTAGCACTCCACTGGCACAGGTGCCAGTCATCGAATTTGTTTCAATTACGATTTCGATTTTACCTGCCCCAACAGGTCTCAGAGTTTAGTGTCCAATGAAGGAAAGGTTGGCATAGGTGCCAGTCATCGAATTTGGTTCGATTTCGATTTCACTTGCCTCAACAGGTCTTCGCAAGCAGAGTTTAGTGTCCAATGAAGGAAAGGTATGCATAAGTGGGCTGCCTACACCCCTGGCAAAGGCCACAGATTATGGTCTCCCTTGGCTTGCCCGGTCTTCTCACGCACAGCATATTTCCAAAAGTCTCAGTCACTAATCATTGCCTCGGTGAGGCCTAATGTTCAAAGGTCGTGCTTCACCACCTCATCCCAGATCTTCCTGGGTCTACCTCTTCCACAGGTTCCTTCAACTGCAAGGGTCTGGCACTTTTTCACACAGCTATCCTCATCCATTCTCGCCACAAGACCATGCCAACGCAATTGTCTCTGTTGCACACCACAACTGATGCTTCTTAGTTTCAACTTTTCTCTCAAGGTACTTACACTCTGTTGAGTATGCACACTGCCATTACACATCGATCGGAGCATACTGGCTTCATTTCTTGTGAGCTTACACATGTCCTCAGCAGTCACAGCCCATGTTTCACTGCCATGTAGCATGGCTGTTTGTACACATGTGTCATACAGTCTGCCTTTTAAAGAATATTTTTCTCCTTCATGTTCTGACCACTAACCCCCCTCCCCCTCTCTCTGCCTCACACTCTCTCTCTCCGTCTCTGTCTATCTGTCTGTATGTCTCTCTCTCTCCCTATCTCTCTCCCCCTCTCTCTCTTCCTCTCTCTCTCTCTCTCTCTCTCTTTCGATTACCACTCACTTTGCCAGGACTATAAACTAACACACACACTCCGATTCCCCTACTTGATCCGAATACCTCTGCCGAAGAAATATGAATCTCGGAAGGATGCCCAGATAAGAAGTTTTCTGTCTTTTCAACCTCGTTCATACCCTCCTATTTATGCGCAGATCATAACCCCTTACTTAGTTCTTTCACTATTCTGTCTATTTCATTACCATGTCATCACATTCATTCATTTATTCAAGTTTATCACACAGTCACTTATTTCTCTAATTCAGTCTTAGATTAGCTGTCTGAAAACTCTCAGATTTTTCAATTCTATTTTACTGTTATCAACATTTGCTGTCTCGTTAAACTATGCTACACAAATCCCAAAAGAATATCTTTCTCCCTCATGTTCTGACCACTAACCTCCCACCCCTCTCTCTGCCTTACTTTGTCTCTCTCACTCTCTCTCTCATTCTCTCTCTCACTCACTCACTCTCTCTCTCTCTCACTCACTCTCTCTCTCTCTCTCTCTCTCTCTCATTCGATTACCACTCGCTTCGCCAGGACTATAAACTAATGCACACACCCCAATTCCCCTACTTGATCTTAATACCTCTGCCTTACTCTGCTCGTGGTACACCCGCCCTCCCAAACCTTCCACCTGTACCAGAACTTCCTATCCTCTCCCATACTTTGGTTGTCTCCCATGAACACTTCTAAAGGCTTCATGCCACCCCCACCCCTACTTAGGGTTTATCTTCTCCTAGTGATCATATAGTGATCATTTAGTGCAAAAATATGATAGTGTAGTGCATGCAGATTGAATTGAAGGCTACTGCTTCTTTATGAATTCTGCCAAATGCAAGCTTTCTTTTCAGGTACATGATGCTGCTGTCCCCCGTCC
The DNA here is from genome assembly GCF_046866305.1 of Octopus bimaculoides. Lineage (NCBI taxonomy): Eukaryota > Metazoa > Mollusca > Cephalopoda > Octopoda > Octopodidae > Octopus > Octopus bimaculoides. Next base: position 35,483,129 of record NC_142938.1, read on the forward strand.
CAGGGTCCCACCTCATGGGCCCATACCTCCCACAGACTCATGGGCCCATGGGCCCACAGACTCATGGGCCCATACCTCCCACACCCTCAGGGTTGGCACTCTCAACGTCAGCACACTGAAAGGTCTGGTGAGATTGTTGAGATGCTTGAACGGAGATATCTGCTGCCTCCAAGAAGTAAGGTGGAGAGGAGGTTCCGCTAGGTTCCTCACAGGCAAAGAACACAGGTACAAGATTTTCTGGGCAGGGAATACAGATGGGGTTGGAGGCGTGGGTATACTTCTTGCAGAGAAATGGGTGGATAAGGTAATCGAGGTAGTCAGAGTATGCGAAAGAATACTTAAGATTAGACTAGTGCTGTACCATAGGTTAGCTACCGTCATCTCGACCTATGCCCCTCAACTGGGACTACCGGATTGGCAGAAAGACCAATTCTATGACACCCTGTTGCAAACTATCTCATTGATGAATGACAGGGACCTTCTCTTTGTGGCTGGTGACTTCAATGGACATGTTGGACAACATACAGGGGGCTTCTATGGCATACATGGAGGCTATGGTTTTGTTCCCGTAATGAAGAGGGAACCAGGCTGCTGGAGTTCTGCGATGCAAATGACCTTATGGTTTGCAATACTAACTTCAGGAAACCTGCCACTCACCTAGTCACCTACCATTCTGGCAGACACACTAGCCAAATTAACTACATTCTCACCGGAAAAAGGGTAAGATGGCTGCTTATAAATGCCAGAACCTTCCCAGGCAAAAAATGTACCCCCACAACATAGACTAGTAGTTAGTGACTTCAGGATCAGGGCTTAGTGGTTGCCCAGAAGACAACCAGCATGGAGGAGAAGAGTCTAGGAGCTTAAAGATCCTGCAAATGGACAGAGATTTAGAGACATATTACTCAAAGCTTTTGATGTAATAGAGGGGGATATAGCTTCATACGATGTAGAAGACAACTGGAAGTTTCTACGGGACAACCTGCTGAGGGCCACTGACTAGATCTGTGAATGGTGCAAAGTCCCCTCTCGACCCAAAATAATGTGGTGCTGGACCAATGTTGTTCACAGACAAAAGAAACAGGCTTGGAAGGACTGGAAGAATGGTGGTAGCAGGGAATTAAATCAGACTGCGAGAAGGGAAGCTAGGAGACAGGTCTATTTAGCCGGAGGGGAAGCAGATAAGAAAAATTTGCCAATGTTCTGCACCATGAGGACCAAAACTTGAGGTATTTTGTGTTGCAAGACAATGTGTGAGAGAGAATCATGATGTCATTGGAGAGAAATGTGTTCGCATGGATGATGGTTCACTTGCACTAAACGTGGCTGCAAAGAGAGAGGTCTGGAGATGTCACTATGAAAGGTTGCTTAATAAAGAGAATGAATGGGAGAAAGAGAGTCTGCTGAATGTCGACCCAACAGAGGGACCAGCTATCCAAGTTGACAGTACCATGGTAGATAAAGCAATTAATAGTATGAAGACAGGGAAAGCCTCTGGCCCATCAGGAATCACTGTAGAGATGCTCAAAATATCTGGCAGTGTCGGCTATAGCCTAGACACCCGTGTAGTTAACCAGGTGATACATGAAGGAGTCATACCCAATGACTGGTGTAGCAGCACTATAGTCCACTGCTACAAAGGTAAAGGTGAGGCTTTAGATACAAATAATTACAGAGGTATCAAGTTGTTCGATCAGGTAATGAAAGTCATGGAGAGGGTCATTGTCCAACTAATTAGGGAGAGAGTCAGTTTAGATGAGATGCAGTTTGGGTTCATGCCAGGGAAAAACACCATTGATGCTATATTCCTGGTAAGACAGCTTCAGGAGAAATACCTAGCTAAAGATAAACCTCTGTACCTGACTTTCGTTGACATGAAGAAAGCCTTTGACAGGGTCCCCCGATCCCTTATCTGGTGGTCAATGAGGAAACTAGGGATAGAAGAATGGTTAGTGATAACTGTGCGAGCCATCTACAGAGACGCTATCAGTAAGGTGAGGATTGGCAATGAGTACAGTGAAGAATTCCAGGTACTGGTAGGGTCCACCAAGGTTCTGTCCTCAGCCCCCTCCTATTTATCATAGCCCTCCAGGCTATAACAGAGGAATTCAAGACGAGATGCCCCTGGGAGCTCCTCTATGCTGATGACCTTGCACTAATTGCTGAGTCACTATCAGAACTAGAGGAAAAGCTTCAGGTGTGGAAGCAAGGACTAGAATCGAAGGGCCTTAGAGTCAACCTAGCTAAAACCAAAGTCCTAATAAGTAGGAAGGTAGACAAACCACAAACCCTTCAGGTAGATGGCTCTACTCGATTTGTAGAAAAGGCGTAGGTAGAAACTCTATAAGATGTACCCATTGTAAGCTATGGATACATAAGAGGTGCAGCAATATCAAAGGAAAGCTAACTAGGAAGATAGTTTTTGTATGTGGCAGATGCTCAGGGGCAATAAACACTGAAAATGTGCGGAGAAGAACTTCTGCCACATTCCAGGGAGAAAAACTAGAAGTAGTTGATAGCTTCCATTACCTAGATGACCAAGTCAGTAACGGGAGTGGGTGTGCTTATTATTATTATTATTAAAAAAGGTTGCAAGTTGGCAGAATCATTAGCATGCCAGACAAAATGCTTAGCAGCATTTCATATTTCCTTACATTCTGAGTTTAAAATGCATCAAGGTCAACTTTGCCTTTCATCCTTTTGGGGTTGATAAAATAAGTACCAGTTGAGCACTGGAGTCAATGTAATCAACTTAGCCCCTCTCCAGTAATTGCTGGTCTTGTACCAAAATTTGAAATCATTATTATTATTAGTATATTGGCGGGCAAGAGTGAAACTCTGGGCATCACAAGGGAACTTGCCAGAGGACTTTCAGGCCAGGGCCGACAGATAATTTCCAGAAGTCCCTGGCATGGCAGTGTTACTGGAGATTTCTGCTGGTTTGAGACAAGTTCTACAAGCATGGAAATGCTGCAAATGAACCTGCCTGTGATTTGTACAGAGCAATGAAAGCTTATATTTTTTATGTTTTCTATGAATTTTTCACAAGTCCAGCTAGTTATTATTATTATTATTATTATTATTCAGTAGTTTTATTTTTATAACGTGCTTTCACTTCACTACCGAGCGCAGCTCTGTGCGCCTTGGGTATGTGCTGTGGTTTGCTGTGGTGCTCTTATGTTTACTGTATTGAAAGTGTTTTGCGTAGAATGTGTGCAGTGCCCAGTAGTGCAATTTTCTGTATGTTATATATATTTGTAAGTCCTGGTGTTTTTGTTATGTATTTGTCTGAATATTTTTTTATTATACCTAAGGCACCTACTATGATAGGAATTGTTTCTGTTTTTAGATTCCACATTCGAGTTATCTCTATTTCCAGGTCTTTGTATTTTGAAAGTTTTTCCATTTCTTTTAGAGAAACGTTGTCATCTGCTGGTATTGAAACATCAATTAGAAGGCATTTTTTTCCTTCATGATCTTTGACAACTATATCTGGTCTATTTGCCTTAATTTCTCTATCTGTGTGTATTGGCATATCCCAGAGTATGGTTGCTTTCTCGTTTTCTGTGACCTTTTCTGGCGTGTGTTTATACCATCTTTTTTCTGTTGCTATTCCATAATGTTGGCATAGCTTCCAGTGTATATAGGTCCCAGCTCTGTCGTGTCTGTGACTATATTCCTTCTTAGCCAGGACTGGGCAGCCAGAGATAATATGATTTATTGTTTCTTGTCGATCTCCACATATTCTACAGTTACTTGTTATATTTCTTTTCATTATGTGTTTTTGGTAATTTCTGGTGGGGAGGCTTTGGTCTTGTGCAGCAATATTATTATTATTATTATTATTAAGGCAGTGAGCTGGCAGAATCATTAGCATACTAGGCAAATCGCTTAGCGTCATTTTGTCAGTCTTAACGTTCTGAGTTCAAATTCCACAGAGATCAACTCTGCCTTTCATCTTTTCGGGGTTGATAAATTAAGTACCAGTGAAACACTAGGGTCAATATAATCGACTGGTCTCCTCCACCAAAATTTCAGGCTTTGTGCCTTTTGTAGAAAAGATTATTTATTATTATTATTATTATTATTGTTGTTATTATTAAGGTGGTGAGCTAGCAGAGTCATTAGCGTGCTGAATGAAATGCTTAGCAGTATTTCACCTGTCACTACGTTCTGAGTTCAAATTCCACCGAGGTTAATTTTGCCTTTCATCCTTTCAGGGCCAATAAAACAAGTGTCAGTTGAGCACTGGGGTTCATATAATCGACTTACCCCATCCCCATGACTTGATGGCCTTGTGCCAAAATTTGAAATCATTATTATTATTATTATTATTATTGTCATCATTATTATTTTCCTTTGATATTATTCTCCATGTCTTGAGCCTTTGTGACCAATAAAAGAAATCATTATTGTTGTTGTTGTTGATGTTGTTACTTCATAGCCACACAACAGACTTAGACTGTTGGAAAAGAAACATTTCACACCAGTAGGCCACATCAGTTCCTGGCTGTTACACCTAGAGCACAGTCATGTACATTTCCTTTTTACTTCAAATTCAACCAGAATACTTGACTATAGTAAGAATATTATAAATGAATCTCTATAATACATTATTATGAAAACTGAGTAATCATAATGGATAAACAAGATCCACCACAATGTGCAACTTTATCTTTTAAGAAATACTCGAGGTAAGATAAGTATACGTGCACTTTCTATAATTAAATTAACAAAAGGTCCCAAAAGAAAGTTATAAGTTACTGACCCTCTCTTTTTGTATTTTGTTTCTGATCTGCATGACATTTCTTCTCTTCTTTGTATATATTTCCAACAAGATCTTGATAAATACTGGCTTTTGATTTCTACTAACCTATTCATTTATTTTGATTATAAGTTTGGAAAGTGTTTTTCTATTCGAATAATTCACTTTTCTTTCAGGAGTATACAAAACAAAAACAAACCAGGCTGGTATATATATATATATATATATATCTGTAAAAATATGTGACACTTATTCAGTAGCCATGATAAAACTCCGAGTTTCGGATGCCAGGGTGGGAGCCCACGCCAACATCTCTTCAGTTATCCGGATAATTGAAGAGATGTTGGCGTGGGCTCCCATATATAATTTAACTTCCTCTTCCTTTTCTCTCCATTACTTTGCTCTTATTTACAAAGATATTTACATTCTCACTCACACACTAGTGATACATCCTCCTCTCTCTCTCTCTGTACTAGAATCAATGTGTATCTAGTCTCTCTCTCTTACCCTCTCTCTCACTACCACTTACTTCCATCCCCCTATCTCCATCCACTCACACCTACAATCCATTCCTGCATCCTCTCCCCTTCATACCTACCCTTCCCTCATCTCTGCCTCCTTCTCAATCCCTTCTCTGTCCCTTTCCCTGCCTCAACTTTCCTGTCTGACCCCTCACATTTCTCCCATCACCCCTTTGGTCTCTTCCCTCCTCAGCTTGTTCTTCTCCCCTCTCCTACCCAACTTATTGTCACTTTCCTCCACTCATTCTCCCATCACACCTCTGTTCTCTTCTATATTTGCACTCAAAGACCAACTGCACACATAACCATAGACAAACGAGAAATTGGCAGTCTACAAAGATAGGATTGTTCCTGTGTGCCTGGGAAATTGCAGAAGGTAATTCACCAAATAATTCTATTACAGCTGCCCTGAAGAGAAATGGTTTCTCTAGATCTGTGACACAAATAGAGCAGAAGAAGAAGGTGTGATGGGAGAATGAGTGGAGGAAAGTGACAATAAGTTGGGTAGGAGAGGGGAGAAGAACAGGCTGGAAATAGAGATAACTCGAATGTGGAATCTAAAAACAGAAACAATTCCTATCATAGTAGGTGCCTTAGGTATAATAAAAAAAATTTGAAGAAAGCCTCAGTGCGATAAAGGAAGCACTAACACAATTGGATCAACGTACTACTATATTCCTGATGGGTGACTTCAACTTCCCCAACATCAGGTAGCCTGAGAGCAACATAACCACAGGAATGACACACAAAGAGCGAAATCAAGCAGAATCTCTACTTGATCTTATGAAAATGGTATTCATGGAGCAGATCATACTCTCTTCAACCAGGCACAAAAATATCCTGGACCTCTGTTTTACTAATAATGTGGAAATTATCCACAATGCAAATATATCACCAACAATATTCTCAGACTATAACATTATAGAACTGACAATGTATGGCCCAGAATTAACTAAAGATAAACTCTGCACAGATGGTGCTCAAACCCTATCCAGCCTAAATTTCTTTGAGGCTGACTGGAAGTGACTTGAAACACTGATACTCCAGCAGGACTGGCCTAAAAGCCTCTCTATGCAAGACAAAGATATGAAACTCAATAATTTCATGTCAATAATGGGAGCCATATGCATTGAATATGTCCCAGAGACATTCCCTGAGACAGGAGAATACTCATGTGGCAGAGAATAAAGATCTCAAATTGTTTAAATAAACACCTTAATGACAGCGTGAAATTCCATCTGACAGAGGAACTCTTTGAGGTTGAAAATAAACTAAAAACTCTCCCATGGGAAGTCGAAAATATAAAAGAAATATAAAAGAAATATAAAAAGAAATCCTAAAGCTGTCTACATGTTGGCTAAGGAGTCTGCCTCAGTACACTATAATATAGCACCACTATTTGGTAAAAACGGTTCCTTATCTGCAGATCCAGGGAAGATAAGTGAAGCACTAAATAAACAATTCCAAAGTGTTTTCACTTCTCCACTGGAAAATATGCAGACAAACAAGCTGGAGGAGTTTTTCAATGTAACGAATCTATTTGGGAAAACGGTAACCATCCATTACATCAGCATAACGGAAGAGGATTTAATATCAGCCATTGATGAGATGAGATCAAACTCAGCAATGGGCCCAGATGGACTCCTGGCTGTCCTCTTAAAGACATTTAAAAAGACTCTTGCAAAGCCACTGTAGATACATTTTCAGAGTTTCCTTGCATGTATTAAACTTCCCAACATGCTAAAAGAGGGTATAATATGCCCTGTCCATAAAAGAGAGAATAGAGTAGATGCTAAAAACTACAGGGCCATCTCTCTGACCTCACACATTAGCAAGACAATGGAACTCATTGTCAGAAAAAGGCTGATTACGTTCCTAGAAGAAAACAACCTTCTCACAAACATGCAATATGGCTTCTGTCCAGGGAGGAGCTGCCTCACACAGCTGCTGCAGCATTTTGACTGGGTACTGAAGCAACAGCTAAACCAGTCAGCTGTAGACATGATATACCTGAACTTTGCCAAGGCCTTCGACAAGGTTGATCATGGCATGATTTGTCACAAGCTGCAAAACTTTGGTATTACTGGGAAACTGGGAGAGTGACTGCATAACTTTCTGAAGGGCACGAGTCAGACAGTTGTAGTCAGTGGTGCTCATTCTGAAAAGACACCAATTCTCAGTGGAGTCCCACAGAGAACTGTACTGAGGCCACTACCTTTTGTGGTGGCCCTCTCAGATATGCCCTCCATGGTACAGTCAACCAATCTGATCAGTTATGCTGATGATACAAAAGTATGATAGGCAGTTAGGAACCCAGAGGACATCATAAAACTGCCGAGAGACCTGAATGAAGTATACAAATGGGCTAACAAAAATAGCATGCAGTTCAATGCTATGAAATTTCAGGCACTCCACTATCAGCCCAACACCAGGCTAAAATCGGAATACATTGGACAGGTAATATAATTCCAGAGTCAGAATCGGTGTATGACCTGGGGAATGAGCAATAATGCAACATTCTATGTGCATATTACCAAGATGGCAACACTGTGCGGGCGAGTGGCTGGATGGACTCTGAGGACATTCAGAACCAGGGAAAGGGAGGCCCAGCTACTCCTCTAGAGGACTTTTGTTCTCAGCCGCTTAGACTACTACTCCCAACTATGGTCCCCAGAGAGTGTGAAACAAACTGTGGAACTTGAAGCAATCCAGCGCCAATACACAAAGAAGATTGACTCGTTGCAAAAAATAGGCTACTGGGAAAGGCTAAAGGAGCTGAGTCTCTTTTCTCTGGAGAGAAGATTAGAAAGATATGCGGTAATATATATTTGGAAGATTTTGAAGGGTTTAGCTCCCAGTTTTGGAATTGACAGCTATACCGATCCCCAAACTGGACAGCACTGCATTGTACCAAAGATCCCGTCTTCCCCATCAAAAATAAGGACACAGTACTGCAATAGTTTGGGTTTCAAGGGCCCACAATTGTTCAAATCCTGCTGGGCAACCCTAGAGATCTACATGGTGTTGATGTAGAACTTTTCAAGGAACGTCTGGACAGGTTTCTATCTGAGATACCAGATGAACTCACATTGCAGCGGGAGACACAAAGAAGAGCAACTCAACCAACTCGCTACTTCACCAAAAACAATACCAAAAACAACACCGAGTAACTACAGGTGGTGCACCAGCATGATTTCAGCCCTGGGCTGAAACCAGTAAAAGATAAAAGAAACAAGTGAATTTCTAATTGATAGGAATTTGACAATGAATAACTAATAAGAAAAACTGTAGCAGAATGATGTCATGAACTGTTTCAAGTTAGGAAGCCCCTACTTCTTTCCCATCAGAAATTCATAGAGTCCCTTCTTGGATCTCAAGGCTCTAGGCTGATGTACTGGCTGAACTCCACTCACATAGGCCTTGAGTGTATATTACAATCTTTTCTCTGGATATGAATATTTTTTTAATGTTTAATCTTAGATGAATTTCAGTTATCAAATTAAATTCTTATATGAAATAGAAAATATATGATTTCTGTGTAAACAAATGTGAAAGATATTTTAACTTTTTTCTAGGCTTTAAAAACTGCCCGTCATTATATGGAAAGTTCAAAAGGTCCTTATTGTTTGCTTGTAAGGAGGCAAACATTTCTTCCCTATAAATTGAGAGAAAAAACTCCTGAGTATGTTTGTCTTTGATTTATCTAATTTTTTTCTGTATTGTTTTGCTTTTAAGTTATTTGAAAAGTTGGATTTTCCATTTTAGTAATAGTAGTAAAATGTTACTACTAAAAGATGTTTGTAGTTTCACACTACTATCTTTTATTTCTTTATTATTTTACCATATAACCAGTGTCTGGCTGTGTATAATATGTAGAGTAGCATTGCAGAAAAATATTTATAATAAAGTGAGAAAATAAAGTTTACAAAAATCAAAAAGGCATGTTTTCCCATTAGATTTGTTTTTTATCTACTGCTTTTGTACTAAAGTATTGCTGTGTGGTGGAGTTTATTGTACATTTCAAGGCAATAATTCAATGATATATCCTTTTCTAGATATCAGTCTATCACTGATTTTGTTCATAAAACCATTCAATCTCAGTATTGCAAGTTAAAGTAAGACTAAAAAATAACCTGTCACCCTTATCACCTACAGCAGTAATCTGGACCATGATATGATCCCTTGAAACTTTGGCCTATAGACTGGTAATCAATTCAGTCACTTATATGAAATACAAAGTGTCTGTATACCACCACATTCATGAAAGTCAAAATTAAATCTTCCTTTATTCTTGTTTCTTCTTCATGAATTTCCACAGTTTACTCAGTTCTGTTGAATACAGCGTATGAGTGTTTAATTTTTGCAGAAGGACTTGCACAAATGATTTGTTTATAGGGATCAACTGTATGTGTTGTACATTAGTTCACTCCCTCCATGAAATCAATGTAGCCTGAACAGATGCATAGAGTACCACACGTCAAGTGTCAAAATGATCTCAGAGCAATGTGAAAAGAAGTGTTTTGCTAGGAACACAACACACCACCCAATGTAGGGATTGAAACCACTATCTTGTTATCATGACTGTAACACCCTAACTACTAGGCCATGTACACTCACTTGAAGATAATTAGTATATTACCTTTAATACTTCCATTTTTAATCTACTCTTTCAAATTTTGGGGCTTTGAGTGAAATTTATTGTTTTTAATTTATCACACCATTGAATATTTTTGAACATCTTATTATTGTTAGATATTGATTTAATACTGATACTCTTGCAAAATAGAACTCCTAGTATTATGCTTGGCAAATCAAAATAAGTTGGATGAAATATCAAACAATCCATATAGAAAGAACCTGTAGAAGAGGAAGATTGAGGAAAATGTTTGAAGAGATGTTGAGGGTCTGCTATCAGGATGCTGGCTCTCATAAAAGGGCTGATGAGGTTACTGCAATGGATAATGTGATATTGTCTAATTCATACCAGCATGTAAAAACAGACATAAAATAATGATGATTTATATGTATGCGTTCATAGTGTATATAACTACACATTCATGCAATACTATGCTGATCTGTTAAGTGTATGCTTAATCTTAGTATTATCTTTAAACATCTCTTACTTCTTTTAAAATGTTTTTATATTAATACCTTATTATGAAAATCTCTTATATATGTTTTGTATGTCAACAGCTGAAAATGGTTTTCCATTTAACAAGCAGCCTTGTTAAATTTAAGCAAGATCAATTTATCTGTTTATCTAGATTTTTACTGACTCGTGAGGAAGCCATGAAGATTATCATTGATAACATTGGCAGTAAAGATGCTGTAGTCAGTACAACAGGAATGTTATCTAGGGAACTATTTGAGTATAGGTAAGTAGTTTTATACATTCAATGGTTCTAGTTGTTGACCAGGTGGTTTTAATACTGTAAATTTGGCTACTTTTATCGTATATTGCACAAGTTTAAAATGATGGCTGTAGTCCCATTTTTAAGGTCAACAAAGAACTATTTTAGAAGAGACTATACACCATAGTGACTTGGACTTCAAGTGAATAGATGGGAAGTCAAATTATTGAAGCTTTCTATTATTAAATATAATTGTTGTTATTCATGAACCTTACAACATTATAGTTGAGAGAGAAAGAGAGAGACAAAAAGAGAGAGACAGAGCTATGTTTATGTTTTCTATTTGTTAGCGGTGTTTGTAGGTTTCAATGTCAGTCATTTTCTTACTATTATCCCAATTATCTTGAGTTAAGACGGGTATTTGTTAAATACATGTGTAATATAACCAAACAGTGACACATATGTAACAAACAAGACTGTCACAGCTATAATATATCCAAATGGATCTAATCTGTATTGTATTAAAACAGTAACACATATAATGTAGTCAAAACAATCTCTCATTTATAACATACTTATTTCATCAACACTGAAAGGATGAAAGTTAAAGTTGACCTTTGAACCCAGATGGTAAAAATGGATGAAATGCTACCATGCATTTTGCGTGGCATGCTAATGATTCTGCCAGCATTGTTAATGATGATGTGTGTGTGCATGAGTTTGTGTATGTTGTGCTTTCAGAACTTTAGTTTTGCTGAGACAAGCCAGTATTCTTGAGTACTTGATATCACCAGTCATCTCAGTCCTTTGTCATCTCTTCCATAAGATTCAAAGATCAACTTTCTCTACTTTGTCCCAAATCTCCTGAGCCTCCCTCTTCCCCAAGCTCCATACACATTAAGTGGTTGGCAGTTTCTTTATAGAGCTGTCTTCGTTGATACATATCACACGTCTTTCTTGCCCACTACACCTGATCCCCCTCTTTTGCCCAATTTTGCTCTCAACACATTGGAGCATGCTAGTTTCATTTCTTTTTAGTTTTTGCAAGTTTTCTGCATTAAGGTCCCATGTCTCATTACCATGTAGCATTGCAGTTCATACACAAGCATCATACAATTATTATAACATACTGGGGTCAAAACACCCCCAAAACTAGGCTTCCTTTTCAGAAAATAACTCAATTCTGAACAGATTACTAATATGTTAAAAGTAGATGAGCTTTGTACTAGTGAATCTATGATCCAAATTTAATTACTGACTTCACTTATATTTTAATGTAACATAAATTTTTGACATCATTATTATAATTGTAGGTGGTGAGCTGGCATGCCAAGCACAATGCTTAGTGGCATTTTGTCTGTTTTTACATTCTGGGTTCAAATGTCATCAAGGTTGACTTTGCCTTTCATCCTTTCAGGGTTGATGAAATAAGTACCAGTTGCATACTGGGCTCAATATAATCGACCATTCTCCTCCCAAAAATTTCAGGCCTTGTGCTTATAATAGAAAGTACTGTTATTGTAATTATATCTGCATAAATGATGTCAACATAAAACTATTTCTTATCTTAGAGTCGAAAAAGATATGGGTCATGAACGTGACTTCCTCACTGTTGGTTCCATGGGCCATGCTTCAGCAATTGCTCTTGGAATTGCTTCACAGAAACCTAACAAACAAGTAAGTATCATATTATTGTGTTAACCCTTCAAGAATTATATATAGAAGATTTTAGTTTTAACCTTCCATTCAGTTTTGAACTTGGAAAAGAGTTATATCTTATCCATTTACTCCAGTACCATTCCTAATCCAAACATTATACAAATAAATATATATATCAGCTTTAAATGAGTAAACTCTACTATATGCATTAGATACACTTTCCCCCATTTGTACTTCCAAATATATATAAATGAATAATATATTTAGTACATTGCTCTTCGTGCAGGTATGTCTGTTTAAAATTGTTGGGTCTCCTGCAGGAATGCAAGGCATGAAATGCATGACTAGGATATGTAAATAAATGCAAATAACAAATCCTATTTCAATATAAACTTTCACTTCTGGTTTAACTATATGGCAAGAAAATATTTTAAATTTTAACTGATTTTATATCAAACCACCTATACTGTTGTCAAAGTTTTATAACATGCTATGGAACAGTAATCATCCTTTTGGACCAAGATCAGTGTATACAGAGCTGTCATTTTCATCATCCTCTCATAGAACTCAGAGTCATCTGTCAACAGATTACACCCTAACTCAGCAAGCAAAAACTCAACAAGTAACATTTCAGTAAATGCCACAACTTAGCAAGTACTAACATAGCAACTTGTGTGTGTGTGTGTGTGTGTGTGTGTGTGTGTGTGTGTATGTACGTGTGTGTTAACTGTAAAAAAGATAATAAAACATAAGTTGTAATAATAAGAGTAAATCCTACTACCATAAAGGTTTCAACTCAAAACTTTGTCAGCAACTGAAACAAGCTTAAAACAAAATATTATTAGTATTAAAAAAGCAGGAAGAAAACACCCACCATTAACAACAATAAATGTGTAAGAAAAAAGTACTGAAAAATGTTCAACGGTTTATATCACACAAATTGCAAATGAAGTTACAGAGATATTCAAACATGCAATTCAAATGAGAGGTTACTTGTTTGCGTAATGTGTTTGCATATGTAGTCCTGTCATGAACATTTCACTCTGGCTGGGGTCAATATAAAAGAGGTCACTGTATATCATTGTGCATGTGCTACCAGAAGTCCATAATAAACATGTATTTTTTTAAAATGATATCAAAGATATATATATATATGTGTGTATAAATTCTATCAATACAACATGCTTAATGTATGTGTGTAGTTGAAATGCCACTAGAATCTGTGGTTTTCATTCAAGAAAAATCCCTTTATAGATGGATTGTACTGAAAAGTACAATATATTTCAGAACTAGGTGAAATGAAATCACCTTAGAAGTCCCACAAGGATAACAGATAGTATTGTTGTTGTTGCAGCTTATCAATGTCACATACTCATGTCACTTCTAAAGCAGTTTTGAATCAGCTAGTATGAACTATATACATATAGTATATAGGCACAGGTGTGGCTGTGTGGTAAGAAGTTTGCTTCCTAACCACATGGTTCTAGGTTTGGTCCCACTGCATGGCACTTTGAGCAAGTGTCTTCAACTATAGCCTTGGGTTGACCAAAGCTCTGTAAGTGAATTTAGTAGATGGAAACTGAGAGAAACCTGTAGTGTGTGTGTGTGTGTTGTGTCTCTGTTTGTCCTCTGCTACCGCTTGACAACTGATATTGATGTGTTTACATCCCCATAACATAGAAATTCTGCAAAAGATTTGATGGACTAAGTACTAGACTTTAAAAAAGAATAAGTACTGGTGTCAACTCTTTCAACTAAAAATTCTTTAAGGTGGTATCCCAGCATGGCTGTAGTCAAATGACTGAAACAATTAAAAGATAAAAGATAAGGCAATAGAAGCAACTCTATAGTAAGAATTCTATCAATACAACATGCTTAATACTTGTGTGTAGTCAAATCACCAGAAGCTGCGGTTTCTGCTCAGGAAAAATCCCTTTATTAACATATTGTGTTAAAAAACATAATACATCTATAAAGGGATTTTTCCAGAACAAAACATGCAGTTTCTGGCAATTTTTAATATAGAATTTTTACTATAGAGCTGTTTCTATTGCATCATTCGCATGTGTGTGTGTGTGTTGTGCTTTCAGAACCTCAGTTTTGCCGAGATGAGCCTATGTTCTTGAGCACTTGATATCACTAGTCATTTCAGTCCTTTGTCATCTCTTCCATAAGATCAGCTTTCACTACTTTGTCCCAAATCTCCCGAGCCTCCCTCTTCCCCAAGCTCCATACACATTAAGTGACTGGCAGTTTCTTTATAAAGCTGTCTTCATTGATACACAGCACATGTCTTTTTTGCCCACTGCATCTGATTCCCCACTTTTGCCCAATTTTGCTATCAACACATTTGTCCTATGTTATTCATGCGCACTTACATTGCACACCCATTGGAGCATGCTAGCTTCATTTCTTTTTAGTTTTTGCAAGTCCTCTACAATAAGGTCTCATGTCTCATTACCATGTAGCATTGCAGTTCATACACAAGCATCATGCAATTTGCCTTTCTCTCTTAAATAGAAACCTTTTGTTACTTACTGAGGTAAAAACTCTATGAACTTCCTCCAGCCTGTTCTTATTTTAGTAGCTATATTTTCAGAGCAACCTCCACCACTGCTAATTTGGTCACCAAGGTAACAGAAGCTTTCTATTGCCTCTAGGGACCTTTTTGGGCAATTGAGAAAGACTATTTTCTATGTGCTCTTAGTGTTTATTGCACCTGAGCATCTATCATAGACAAAATGTACTTTGTTAACCTAAGATATCACTGCATTTCTTGTGCATCCTAAATTTGCATTTGGTACACTGTATGGAATTTCTACCTACTCTTTGTCTACATATTGAGCAAACTCATTTCCCTGCTTAGAGTAGGGACTTGTCTGTTTTCCCACTTAGTTAAACTCTTGTCTTTGCCTAATTAGCTTTAAAGTGCTGTGATTCTAGGTTCTGTTTCCACACCCAAAATTTCTTTTGCAATTGCAATTTCACTATAAATTCGGCTACCATAACAAGGTTATCAGTATATATGAGTTACTACAGGCAACCAGTCTTAAACTTCTGTGTTATGGGTTGGTGGACTTAAATTGTTGTTGTTGTTGGCACTCCGTCGCTTACGATGTCAAGGGTTTCAGTTGATCCGATCAATGGAACAGCCTGCTCGTGAAATTAACGTGCAAGTGGCTGATCACTCCACAGACATGCGTACCTTTAATGTAGTTCTCGGGGATATTCAGCGTGACACAGTGTGACAAGGCTGACCCTTTGAATTACAGGTACAACAGAAACAGGAAGTAAGAGTGAGAGAAAGTTGTGGTGGAAGATTACAGCAGGGTTCGCCACCATCCCCTGCCGGAGCCTCGTGGAGCTTTAGGTGTTTTCGCTCAATAAACACTCACAACGCCCGGTCTGGGAATCAAAACCACGATCCTATGACCGCGAGTCCACTGTCCTAACCACTGGGCCATTGCGCCTCCACACAGTGGTGGACTTAAATAAATAGGAAGGAACTGAGAACTAAACCCTGATGTCCTACCTCCACACTAAATTCATCTCCGTACTTATTGTTAACTCTCACTTTACTGATAGCATCTCTGTAAATGTTTTTATCAACCTTACAAGCCATTCATCTACCCCTTGCTTCTTTAGAAAGCTCCAGGTCACTGAATGAGGGACCTTTTTGAAGGTTTTGTATAATGGCTTACTTTGAGTTATGTACTTATGTAGCTATCTTACTAGAAAGAGAGTATCCATAGTAATTTTCTCTGGTACAAAATCAAACTGCATCTTATCTCGGCTAACTTTCTCTCTCTCTCTCTTTGTAATTGTGTTATAAATCTATATTCTCAAAGGCATCTACTTTAACCTTGTAATTGTTAACTGACACCTTCCTACACAACATGGTTAATCATGTGGGTAACTTGGCCATATCCTGCTGTACCAGATATTTTAAGCATCTCAGCAGTGATTCCTGATGGTCCAGGGGCTTTTCTTGCCTTTATATCTTTATTTTATCTTATCAAACTTTTGTCAGCTTGATTTGCTGGTCCCTTGGTTGAATCCATGTTTGAATGACCCTCTTTCTCCCATGTATTCTTTACATTTAATGCCTTTTCATTACAACACTTTTATGCCACTTTCTTTTCAGAATTACTAAGTGTAACTGTACTATTGTCCATCCATATGGATTGGACCTGCAACCAACGATGTTATTATTCACTACATGCTCTATAAAATAAAATAAATAAATAATTGAAATAAACGTGTTTATATACATATATGTGTTCTGTTTTTCTCTTTACAGGTATTTTGTCTCGATGGAGATGGTGCTGTTATTATGCACATGGGTGCATTAAGTACAATTGGTCAGAGAGGATCTGATAATCTGAAACATGTCATCATTAACAATGGCTGTCATGATTCTGTTGGTGGTCAAATGACAGATGCTGGAAACCATGACAGCTTTGATTTCTGTGAAATAACCAAAAGTTGTGGTTATAAAGATGTTAGTGAGATTTTTATTTTTGGTTTCATGGTAGTTTAAAAATTCAATGTCAAATATATATATATATATATATATATATATATATATATAATCACAGGCTTCCCAACCACATGGTTCCAGGTTCAGTCCCACTGTGTAGCACCTTGGGCAAGTGTCTTCTACTATAGCCTTGGGCCGACCAAAGCCTTGTGAGTGGATTTGGTAGACAGGAACTGAAATAAGCCCATCGTATATTCCCTGCACCTGCCCCACCATTGCCTCTCTCCTGTTTCCCCTCACCTACCACCCCTCCACCCTGCCCTTCCAATGCACTATTCTCCGAGCCTTCCGGTGACTTCAGTCTGACTCCTCCACCTCGCACATCTTCCCCAACCTACCCCTTCCCTCCTTCAAACAAGCCCCTACAACCTATGTGACCTCCTGGTCCACAATTTCTTTCTTAACCCCACCTTCCAACCTGGCTTGTTCCCCTGCTCCCACCCACGCTGTCATGTCACGTCACATAACTGACACCTGTGCCGGTGGCATGTAAAAAGCACCTTTTGAGCACTGAACTTCACGGAGACAATGTGGCTGATGCTGGTGTCGCGTAACTAACACCTGTGTCAGTGGTACATAAAAAGCACCTTTCAAGCGTTGGGCCTCACGGAGACAATGACAAATGACCAAGACCTTTGGCAATATGCCATGCTTGAGAAGAAAACCCATCAAGCCAAGTAAAATCATACTCGTAGCAGATACTAGTGTCACACAACTGGCACCCATGCTGGTGGAATGTAAAAGCACCCATTACACTCTCAGTGTTAGAAAGGGCATCCTACCATAGAAATCATGCCAAATCAGACTGGAGTCTGGTGCAACCCCTCAGGTTAGCAGCCCTGGTCAAACTGTTCAACCCATGCCAGCATGGACAACAGATAGATGATGATGATGATGATGATGATGATGATGATGATGATGATGATGATGATGATGATGATGATGATGATGATGATGATGATGATGATGATGATGATGATGATGATGATGATGATGATGATGATGATGATGATGATGATGATGATGATGATGATGATGATGATGATGATGATGATGATGATGATGATGATGATGATGATGATGATGATGATGATGATGATGATGATGATGATGATGATGATGATGATGATGATGATGATGATGATGATGATGATGATGATGATGATGATGATGATGATGATGATGATGATGATGATGATGATGATGATGATGATGATGATGATGATGATGATGATGATGATGATGATGATGATGATGATGATGATGATGATGATGATGATGATGATGATGATGATGATGATGATGATGATGATGATGATGATGATGATGATGATGATGATGATGATGATGATGATGATGATGATGATGATGATGATGATGATGATGATGATGATGATGATGATGATGATGATGATGATGATGATGATGATGATGATGATGATGATGATGATGATGATGATGATGATGATGATGATGATGATGATGATGATGATGATGATGATGATGATGATGATGATGATGATGATGATGATGATGATGATGATGATGATGATGATGATGATGATGATGATGATGATGATGATGATGATGATGATGATGATGATGATGATGATGATGATGATGATGATGATGATGATGATGATGATGATGATGATGATGATGATGATGATGATGATGATGATGATGATGATGATGATGATGATGATGATGATGATGATGATGATGATGATGATGATGATGATGATGATGATGATGATGATGATGATGATGATGATGATGATGATGATGATGATGATGATGATGATGATGATGATGATGATGATGATGATGATGATGATGATGATGATGATGATGATGATGATGATGATGATATTTATTGTATATATAAGTATATCTTTATCCTTTTACTTGTTTCAGAAGGCAAACCTTTTACTTGTTTCAGAAGAATTTTTAGTTGAATGAATAATTTTTTTTATTGGCTGACATAGGTCATTGAAACTGTAAATGTTGGTAAAGAAACTCTTTCTCTATGGTAACTCCTCTTCCTGTTCTTCTTCATTACAGGAAAATAATGGGTTCCAAGCAAAAATAATGTGCTATCATTGAGTTCTTGATGATGTGGGCAGGGTGCAGGCTATCCAATCTCCACAAAATGCTGCAGGTTATTTGCAGAAATGCACCATTAAAAAGAGTAATGTACAAAGCTGAGTAAAGACATTTAAAAAAGGTGAAACCAGCACCGAAGACAAACTATGCCATGGGAGGCCATCAACTGTGACCACTGACATCAATCACCAGTGAGTAGACAACTTGATTTGCGCAGACAGACAAGTTATAATCCATGGACTTGCTACAAAACTAGACTGTGGCTACAATGAATTACAGAAGATTCTGGAAGACCTTGGATATCAGAAATCATTCATCTTCACAGTTGACACCTGATTTGAAAGAGAGAAGGTTGAAAATCTGCTCACATCTGCTGAAAGTATTTGAAACCAGTGAAATAAAATTTTACTTGATTGAGCGACAGAGGATGCAGTGTGGCTGTGTCTTTTATGATCTGAAAATGAAGATTCTTCAAGGCCTAAGAAGTTCAAGAACTAGTGATTGGTGCCAAAAGTTGTGGTGACTGTTTGTTTTTTTTTGTTTTTTGTTTTTTATACCAAGAGCACCATTCTGTTTGATTTTCTTGAATGTGACTGTACACTGAGACACTTGAAAGTTTTAAAGAGACTATTCAGAGGAAGAAATTGAACAAGAATCTGAAAATGATCCACATTCCCCATGACAATGCTTGACCACATGCATTTTTGGCAACAAATCAGACAACTGGAAAATTAGGTTGGTCAGTGCTACAGCCCTCTCCATTGTACAGCCTTGATCTAGCACCCTCTAACTTTCATCTCTTTAATCCAAGGACAACAATTTGATGGCACAGATAAGGTGAAAGTGACTGTGAAGAAGTGGATACAAGAGTGCACCTCTGAATTTTTTTCAAAGAAGATTTGAGTTTAGTTCATTGATAGCATACATGCATTGCTTTTAATGGAAATTATGTTGAGTAGTACCTTTGTATAAAGAAAGAGTTACTCTACCAGCATGTACAATTTGAATGACCCATGTCAGTCAGCTAAAATTTTAGGCCCACTTTTTCATCAATTTCAGGACAACCCGCATATGTGCACATGTGTGTGTGTGTGGGGGTACAAATCTAATATCATTTTAATTACACGTTTCATTATAACATAAGAAATACATTTTATGAAAATAAATATTAATATTGATGATAATAAAAGGCAGCAAGTTAGCAGAATTGTTAGCACACCAGACAAAATGACTAGTGCCATTTTGTCCATCCTTACATTCTGACTTCAAATTCCACTGGGGTCCACTTTGCTTTTTATTCTTTTGGGGTCGCTAAAATAAGTACCAGTGGGGGTCAATGTAATCAACTTAGACCCTCCACCCCAAATTGTTGGCCTTATGCCAAAATTTGAAGCCAATATTAATAATAATATAAATATAATAAATTCATAATACATATATACTTACATGTAGAATATCTCTAATGCATAAATTTAAAATAATGCACTTAACTCTTAGAAGAAATTCATTATATATCGCTTAGCGAAAGACAATGAAAGAGAGGGAAAGAAAAAGTTTTAGCTGGGAAAAATACATACAATATAGGAGGAACAATTATTAACATACATTTGTTATGCATTTTCAAATTTCTTTCTGATATATAAAAAAAAAATTGATTTAATATATATATATATATATTTTCTTAAGCTTATGATTTAAAATATGCAATATTTTCTCAAGTAGTATTTTGTATTTTAACATATTTTTATAAATGACATCAGCTGGACTTGAACTCAGAATGTAGAGAGATAATTGGATGTTCTTCACCCTGGCTAGGGTTCAATCCTACCCAGGGCCTGCACTAAGGTGTGTTACAAAAATTTTAACACGGTGGTGCATCAGCATGGCCGCAGCTCTGAGCTGAAACTTTGAAAAGAAAAAAAAAAACTGGAACAAAATATTGCAAGGCATTTTATCTAACACTAACATTACCCCTACTTTCTTACTGGCACTTTATTTTATCAACTCCTGAAGTATGAAATATAATATTGACTTGACTTCTGTAGGACTTGAACTCATAATGTAAATACCGCAAAGCATTTTGTTTCATACACTACTGATTCAGCCAATCCACTTCCCACATAATTGATGATATAAAACATCTGCTACCTGGAATACAGTTCATAACAAAATATGCAATTGTTTTGTGTAGTAGCAATAATAATGCTGATGATAATAATTTTTTTATTTTCATTATAGTCAGGACAAAACAAGTTGCCATATGGAATAATGAATTCCAACAAAAAGTTCCACTGATTTGTGGAACAGATATCATGTCACTTATTTAGCTACTAACTCAACTGACACTGGTTTTTAACGTTTCTTAAACTGTTATTTGATGATGGTATTGGTTATGTCCTTGATTTCTGCTGTACTTTCATCTCTATTTTTGAGATAGACCAAATTTGAAGATTTGTCTGTTATTTTTGCTGCTCTTTTAATATTGTTATTAATTGTGATGACAGCAATTATTTTCTAGGTCCCTTCACTACTTATTAAGTTATTTATGAATCACCTATCCTTCATTTTATTCTCTATTTTAATCTTTTTTTTTTTCTTTTAACCTTTGTTTAATATTTAGGCAAAAACAGTTATATCTGAGGAAGAATTAAAAGAAGGAATTCTTTGGCTGCGACAAACACCTGGGCCTGCATTGCTACAAGTCAAAGTCAATGTAGGTGGACGTAGCAATCTGGGGCGCCCAACACGTACAACCCATGAGAACAAAGCTGATTTCATGCATTTTTTGGCCATAAAATAAAAGCAAGTTGGTGTAGGGAAACATTGTTTACAAACTATGTTTATGATTATTAGTTTATTCGATTTCAGCTATAGATTGCAGCATATATTAGTGAATGAGAGTATCAAAAGAAAATGTAATGGTGGACTAAAGAACAAAAAAATCTTTCCAGTTCTATATTTAATAGATGAGGAATTATGTACATTATTTACATTATTTATATTAGATAGATATTTGTCCTCATCTTGTTTGTTGTTAAGAAAACGTTTTGGCTGATATACCCTCCAGCCTTCATCAGGTGTCTTAGGGAAATTTCGAACCTGGGTTCTCATTCCTAAGGTATTTTTGGATGTTATTATTATTATTATTATTGTTCAGGTCACTGCTTGGAATCAAACTCAGAATCTTGGGGTTAGTAGCCCGCGCTCATAACCACTACGCCATATGCCTGTGGGCAATTATGGAGTGAATTTTAGGGCTTATAAATCTAGTATTTTTCTATCCTTCCTTAATACCAGTTCCCATATGCTGCTCATATCTGCACTCGGTCTGCTTAGGAGGTAGTTGTGTCCTAACATATGTGCTGTTTCTTGTAGTTTTTGTATTTTCCAGTGGTCGCCATTTTTCCATACATGATCAGCTATACCAGATTTATCAATATCTTCTCTTGCCACAGCTTTGCGATGTTTGTCTACCCTTACTTTGAAGGGGCGGCATGTTTCGTCTTTGTATGACCTACCATAGCTGCATGGGATGGAGTACACACAGTCTTTGGTCATATTCTCTTCTATTGGTGGTTTTACTTGAAGGAGATATTTGCTAAGTGTTGTATTGCTCTTGAATACTGTCCTGATGTCATATGGGCCGCATATCTTTCGTATCTTTTCGGAGAGGCCTTTCACATAGGATAAACAGGCTGTGGACAGTTTATTGGCTTCATCCTCTCTCTTCTTCATAATTGGAGTGGATAGAATACTTTTGGGATAGTTGTTGCTTAACAGATCATTATTGAGCTTGCTCATTTCTTCATGGTGTGTATCACGATCACTACTTATATTCTTAGCGATTGTGATACACACCACGAAGAAATGATCAAGGTCAATAACGATCTGTTTAGCAACAACTACCCCAAAAGTATTCTATCCACTCCAATTATGAAGAAAGAGGACGAGGACAATAAACTGTCCACAGTCTGTCTACCCTATGTGAAAGGCCTCTCCGAAAAGATATGCAGCCCATATGACATCAGGACAATATTCAAGAGCAATACAACACTTAGCAAATATCTCCTTCAAGTAAAACCACCAATAGAAGAGAATATGACCAAAGACTGTGTGTACTCCATACCATGCAGCTGTGGTAGGTTATACCAAGGTGAAACATGCCACGCCCTCAAAGTATGGGTAAACGAACATTGTATGAGGAGATATTGATAAATCAGGTAAAGCTGATCATGTATGGAAAAATGGAGAATATGAAAACTAAAAGAAGTAGCACATATGCTTTGGATGATATAGCTCCTGATAAATAGAAAGAGGGGATGTTCATTGTTTTAATACCTTTTATCATAGGTCTGATTAATCAAAGTTAACCTTGTATAAGAAATAAAAAAATACCTCTATGTGATAGATTGACCTGCTGAAATAGCAGCTCAAACTCATATAATGTACACCCTATCTCCTTCTAAAATGGTAGGATACATTGCCTTTGTAGCTCCTGATGTACACAAAGATTGGTAAAATGCTAGAGATAAATAGCAAAATTTACTCCAAATCATACATCCAAACTGTCTTTAAAAAAAGTTCACTTTATACCATCAATATAGTTTTGCAATGCTTAAATAATAGTCATACAACACTGAAATGAATTTTTTCTTTTAAGCTTATAACAAAAATGGTTCATAATGTTCCAAAATATTAGGTTCTGCTTTTATAAAATATATTTCACAATGACATCATTAGATTATTTTCATTGTTGCACAAATTAATATGATGTTTGAAAAAATGTTGCCTGCAGAACCCATAGAGTGGAAACACTTTGTTCTATTTGTATGTGCTTTTTACATGTTATTTCATGCATTTTTGTTTACCTCTCATGAAAAGAAATTATGGATACATGTATTTTTTACCCTAATATATCTAAAAAAAAGTAATTTCATTTATGTCAGCCATATTTTATTTGGATAATTTATAATTTTTCAAAGATATATATATATATATATATATATATATATGTAAATGCATTTAAACAAAACTGATTATTTGCTTTACCTGATAAAATGAACATTAATTTTTTTATGTAAATGAGAAATTGTAATTACTTCTGGGTTGTTCATCTACAATAAGTACTGGGGTCGATTCATTCGACTAAAAATTCAAGGCGGTGCCCCAGCATGGCCTCAGTCTAATGACTGAAACAGGTAAAAGGTAAAAGAAAAAAGATATAAATTATTAACTTCAACTATTTCAGAGAAAATAACATTTAAATTACTACTTATTTTATGCATAAATATTGACAGATCAATTTTCAGTGAATAAAAGGACATTGTTATCTGAATTAAAATGTTACTTTCCATTTATATTAACATGTTTTTTCTTCCACTTCTCACTAACATATAGTTATATTTAAGCCAGAAATAAATTTGACATGCAAAAAATAGCAACCAAATCTTACCCTATTTAAGATTTGGCTACTATAAAAATGGAATAACACAAATAATAATGTAGTCTTAGAAATACTGTGTCTGGATGACATCAATTGATCATATCTACCTGGAATATGTAGCTGCATCTTCAATTGTATGGATATATGATAGACAGGGAAATATTTAAGATAAGCTCCAGCAGTAACCCCAAGAAATTCATGAAAATCAATTTTTCATTGCACAAGTAAATATGTGTGTATATATACATAGGTATATATATAAATAGGCACAGCACCACACCAAACGACAGAGACAGGAGAACAGACAAGGAGACAGTGAACACAAACAGGCTTCAAGCCCAAGCACGTCATACAAAGAAAATGAAACAGATTATCTGTAAATTCTACCTAAATGGTACCTGTTAGCATGGGGAAAAGAGACGAAACTGCAAATTTGCCCATCCCAAACACCACCAGCTAAATAAGGTAGATAACCACTCAACAAAATAAGCGGAAGTGCAGAAAAGGGAGACCAAAAAGCTTAAACCTGCATACCCATAATCCACCAAGAACCAACAGGAATCACAAAGAGAGAAGTCCATATATTCCTTCTGCTCCCAACAAAAGGTTGTATGAACTGCAGCAGCTGAACAGCAAGCTTTTTTTAAGCATGGCCCAGAAAATGGTACATCAGCTAATGGGGATACAGAGGGTACAGAGTCAACACCACACGAACCATTGTCCAAGACCACCACAGATGATGGATCAGGGATGGCCACCGCTAACACTAGGAACCCCTGCACAGATATCACACCCATATTCCTACTGAATATCCGGGGCCTATTACGAACAGGCGGCAAAGACAAGTTTCTATACCTGAAAGACCTAGTTACATGCAATCAAGCAATATGCATGGTGCTTACCGAAACGCATCTAATATAGCAGATGCGGAAATAAACATACCAGAGTATGCCATACTCCGAACAGACAGAAGGGATAGAAGTCATGGGGGAGTTGCAATGTACATCTGTGAAGATGTCACACCCCTACTACTCCTATCACACTCAAACTCTGTCTGTGATACTTTAATAGTACACATAAAACAAATTGATGTAGTTGTATGCTCAACATACCGTCCACCAAATACCGCAAAGCAGGAGGGTAAATTTGAGGATAGCCTCAGACGCATAGAACAGGTCTTGACAAATCTGGACCAACACATCAATATACTTTTCCTAGGCGACTTTAACCTCCCAAATGTTAAATGGCCTGAAGGTCACATCCTCTCTGGGATGTCACTGCATGAACAAAGCCAGGCAAAATCTTTGTTAGAACTCTCCAACATGCTGTTCATGGAACAAGTGATACTCCAACCAACCAGGGGAAGCAATATTTTAGATCTCTGCTTCACAAACAATGTGAGCCTAATTCATAATGTGAAAGTAACACCTACATCTCTCTCAGATCATAACATTATAGAATTAACTATGTATGGTCCTAGACAACCCACTGACACCCACCCCATCAGGAGGACTCAAGCCATATCCAACCTGAATTTCCACAGGGCGGACTGGAAGTCAATTCGCAGAGAGATTCAAAATCAAAACTGGCATGACAGCCTTTCTATACAAGACAATGACCTCAAACTAAGTCATTTTATGTCAACCATACAAGACATATGTGCCAAATATGTGCCAAAAGAAAGACCAGCAAACATGCCAATAGAATTCCTAGAGACAGGAAAATCCTGATGAGACACAGAACAAAGGTCTCAAACCAGTTAAATAGAGAACTGGAGGATAGGAAAAGAGCTAAATTAAAACTAACACTGTTAGAAATAGAAAACAAGATCAAACTCTCCCATGAAAAGGAGAGAGCAGAGATGGAGAAGAGAGCAGTAGAAAGCATAAAAACAAACCCCAAGGCTTTCTATAGATTCACAAAAGAGACTGCTACGGTACAGTATAAGATAGGACCCCTATTCCTGCCTAATGGCTCACTGACTGCGGATCCCACATGGATAAGTGAAGTGTTCAGTGCACAATTCAAGAGTGTCTTCACTTCTCCTCTGAGTCACATGCAGATTAAGAACCCAGCTGATTTCTTTGACAATATCACTCAGCAGAAAAAGACTGCATCCATTACCTACATTGACATTGAAGAGGAAGATGTAATAGCTGCCATAAACAAAATGAGCTCAAATTCGGCAACTGGCCCCGATGGTTTCCCAGCTGTCCTCCTAAAGTCGTGTAAACAAGAATTAGCGGGACCACTCCGGATACTCTTCCAGAGTTTCCTTGCAAGTGGTAAACTTCCCAAAAAGCTGAAGGGAGGCACCATATGTCCTATCCATAAAGGTGGAAGCAGAGCAGAGGCTGGGAACTACAGGCCCATCTCTCTGACTTCACATATTAGCAAAGTCATGGAACGAATTGTCAGAAGGAGATTGATTGCGTTCCTAGAAGAAAATGACTTGCTGAATGAGACCCAGCATGGTTTCCGTCCAGGTAGAAGCTGTCTCACGCAGCTCTTGCAGCATTATGACTGGGTCCTGAAGCAGCTACTTGGCCATTCAAATGTTGATGTGACATATCTCGACTTTGCAAAAGCCTTTGACAAAGTTGATCATGGCTTGATATGTCACAAGCTGCGAAACCTTGGCATAGCTGGTAAATTAGGAGAATGGCAGCATGACTTCCTGAATGGTAGAAGTCAGACAGTTGCAGCCAATGGAGAACTATCTAGGGAAACACAAATATTGAGCGGTGTTCCGCAAGGAACTGTCCTGGGGCCACTACTGAAGGACATGCCCACGGTCACTTGGAGAGCCACTGACACAAAACTATCTCAGGCAATAAAGAATCCTGATGACATTATTAGCCTACAGAATGACCTAAATGCAATATACAAGTGGGCAGAGCAAAATAATATGCAGTTCAATGCTAAAAAATTTCAAGTACTGTGCTACAAGGCCACAAGTGCCTCCCAACCGGCATACACAGGACCTGGAGGTACTGCAATCCCAGTAAGAGACCTGGGCATCAACATGTGTAGTGATGCATCATTTCACATGCACATTGTCAAGTTGACAGCAAAGTGCAGACAACTGGCAGGGTGGATACTGAGGACATTCCGAACAAGGGATCAAAAAGTCACGTTGACTCTATGGAAGACATTTGTTCTGAGCTGCCTGGACTATTGCTCTCAGTTGTGGTCACCACACAGTGTCAAGCGGACAGCAGAACTCGAGGCAATTCAGCGTCGCTATACAAAAAAGATCGCCGCAGTCCAACAGATGAACTACAGGGAGCGACTGAAGGTCTCTACTCCCTGGAGCGCAGGCAGGAGAGATATGTAATAATATACATATGGTGCCAAACTTTGGCATCAAGTACTACAAGAATGCCCGCACAGGTCGCCACTGCATGATACCAAAGGTGCCGTCCACAGCTCTTTAATGCCCTGCCAAAACATTTGAGAGACCTGCAAGACATGGATATAGAGGTCTTCAAGACAAAACTCGACGCTTTCCTCTCCACGATACCAGATGAACCAATGGCTCGAAATGAGACAGCGATGTCAAATTCTCTTATACACCAGATGTGACATCAAAACTCTTGATTGGACTATATCAGGTGGAGGAGAAGAGCCATGCAAGAAACGTGAAGAGAGCACAGCATAAAGACGGAAAGTTACGGTGGTGCTCCAGCATGACCACAGTCACTTGGCTGAAACCCATAAATAAATAAAATAAATAAATATATATATATAACTATATGTATATATATATATATATATATATATATATATATATATATATATAACTATATATATTACAAATTAAAAGGGTAAAGGATTATCAATTTATTAATTAATAAATCAATCAACAATTAATAATTTTTACCAAGCCCATTGGTATGAAAGCACCATTATTGGTGGAGAACTTATTTAAAAGCTCATATATATTTATAAACATAATTAAGAGATCAGCAAATATTTGCTTCACCATATACCGAAGTTCAAAAATAGCAGCTAAAAAAGCTGAGAATCCCACAGATGCTATCTGTGGGATTCTCAGCTTTTTTAGCTGCTATTTCTGAACTTCGGTATATGGTGAAGCAAATATTTGCTGATCCCTTAATTATGTTTATAAATATAACTATATATATGTAACTATATATATATATATATATATATATATATATATATATATATATATATATATATATATATGTATATAACTATATATATATATATATATATATATATATATATATATATATATATATATATATAACTATATATATATATATATATATATATATATATATATGAAAGAAGGTTTGAAAATGCAGTTATTTTTTTAAAATATTTATTTACTTAACCGGTTTCACTTTTTTAGAAAAAGATTATCAAAAGTCTTTGGGAATAATAAAAAATGTTAAAAAACAGTTCGAGTATTAAAATGCATATATACATTCTTTGATGATAAAATATATTTAAAGTATAAAGCTTTGTATGAACTTTGTATTGTTACATACTGATTATCACACATTCTCTGATATTAAAATGAAAATGTTAAAAACAGTGTATGAAAATACACATATGGAAAAATACATATACATATTCTTATACATATTCTTTGACAATCGAATAAAGTTGAGGAGGAACTGACCTGGCTTTTTTCTCCACTTGTACGGTATTCCACAACTTTACTTTATTATATATATATATATATATATATATATATATATATATATATATATATATATATATATATATAACTATATACTATCAGCCATTTTGTATTTTGTATTCCTATTGTATGTGTCTACGCATGCGTATCCCTCAATGTGTGTCTATGTTTTGTAAGTGCAGAAGCTACACACAGAATAGAAGATAAACCTAGCCTAAATAGGAAACTGGAATGGAACACTAACACCCCCCCCCCCAACAAACCACAACATATGACAATAAATTCCCCATAAACCTATAACAATATGAACAAAACATAATACAATACATAGATAAACAAATGGAATTAAATACTACATACGTTAACAAAATTAAATTATATACAAAAAAAAACAAAAAGAACAAACACAAAACACAAAAAAGTAGGTACATGAACAAATAAATAAATAAAAACAAAAATAAATGAACATGTATTAACAGAGAATATAGATAATACAGGCACTCCCCATACACATACACAAAACATAGACACACATTGAGGGATACGCATGCGTAGACACATACAATAGGAATACAAAATACAAAATGGCTGATAGTTAGCAAGGTGGGACACATAAGAAAGAAGAAAGAAAAGGACCACTGATGAGGTCACAGAAATTTGACGAAAGTACTCTGGCCGAAATAGGATTAATGTAATGTAATGTAACATAAAGCTGAAGCAAATTAACACCAAATATACAGTGCGTGTTTTTATTGGCTAAACTGGCAATATGACCATCCCCAAATACAACATCTGTTTCAACACACGATTTCACATCAAAAATCTTGCAAATCAAATATATATATATATATATATATATATATATATATATATATATATATATATATATATATATATATATATATATATATATATATATATATATAAAAATAACTATATATCTATATATATAAAAATGAGAATGTGTGTCTGTCTGTCTGTCTGTGTGTTTCCCTAAAACTCGAGAACTACACAACCAATTTCATTCAAATTTTACACATGCCTTACTTAGGGTTCCGGTTGTGTTTTAGTCAAAAAATTTTAACTTCTTGCATAGTTCGAGCCCACGGCAACATAATATCTCCTCCCCTATTTAAGTATTACGTGTCAAAAGTGAAACAAAAACACTCATGTCAAATACTTTCACTTTAAAAATGAAACTATTCCACTAACTGAAACAATCACATTTCGATACTGTAATGACAGATACTTTCACTTTAATAGTTTCAGAGAGAGAGATGTATATGTATACATGTATACATATAGATGTATATGTATACATGTATACATATATATGTATATGTACACGTATATGTATAGATATATATGGAAATATAGATCTATATGCATACATGTATATGTATACATATGTGTAGATGTATATATAGATGTACATGTAATATGTACACATATATACACATATATCTATGCATACAGATATCTATACATATATACACTCACACACACACACACACACACATACACACAAACGCACACATTAGTCATGTTTTTTTTTATCCAAAACTACGTAAAAAGTACTGAATGGATCTTTATGAAATTTGGAAATTATATTCTGAAAATTCATATATTTTTGATGTTGATGAAATTTTAACCATACATATTACACACAAATAAAGTAATATTTCTAAAGTTTCTTCTTAGAAGTTACAAAGACCCCTTCATGGGGACTTCACACCCACAATTTAGTTATTTTTCTTAAGGAAAGACGAATACAGTTGTACTATTGGAACCTATAGGGTCATCCGAACATAGCAGATGAGCATTATTTGTAATTTAACGGTACAACAGTGTAAGACTATCCTTTCAGATATACTTACTTTGTCATTTCTGCAATGTGGTGCATAAATTGTCAAGTAAATGAGACGCATCTTTGCCTCCACTGATTCACTTGCAAAGTGTTGAGTAAAATTATTTCGTTGCAGACCTCCTTTGAGTCTTTTTATTATCACTGAGTCACACATAGTCCCCAATTGGTAACATTGATTTCAAGGCCTTCCCAGATGAGTGACTGGTTGTTCTAAGACATTTATTGATTGTAAATTTTTCTGCAGTTACCTATCGATATAGTGGTCATTTGCAAACTCCAGAGGTGACACTTTCATTTCTCTTTACTCCAAACGTCACACGTTCTTATTTCAATTGGGTCATGCCCTTCCAGTTGCTATACATCCATAATGCATCTTACAGCTGCGCCTGTCACCTATGTGGTGAGGAATCCTACATTGGGGAGTAATAACGACTACGCTCGGGTAGCCGACTGATTATCGTGATCATTCGTCTTTTGGTTTCCTGTAGCTTTACTCTCTTTTACAAACCCAGTGAACATACATATATTTCCTATTTCAAAGAAATTCAAACAATACATATTACACCCAAGTTAAAAACATTCCCGACAATTCAACTTCTCTGGTTGACATTAACACACCCACTCCCAATAGGGGCCTTAACTCCTACATTTTTCAGTTCCAACAGCTCCATTCTTCATGAGCTCAATCCTTTTTACAGGGTCCATAACACTAGAATTTTCGAATATGCGCATAAATATCAGATATATAAAGATGAGAATATGTGTCTGTGTGAATCCATAAAACTCGAGAACTACACAACCAATTTCATTTGAAATTAACACATGCCTTGCTTAGGGTCCATGTAGTGTCTTAGGCCAAAACAATTTTTAACTTCTTGCATAGTTCGAGCCCACACCAATATCATATCTCCTCCACTATTTCAGTATTACGTGTCAAAAGTGAAACAATAACATCACTCTACTGTAATATCAGATACTTTCACTTTCACATTGAAACTATTCCACTATTTCAGTATTACATCTCAAAAGTGAAACAGTAATATGTCGCTACTGTAATTTCAAATACTTTCACTTTAATACTTTCAATTTCATACTGAAACTATTAAAGTGAAACTATACTCTCACATATATACAGGTATACCCAAGTTAAAAACATTCCCAACAATTCAACTTCTCTGGTTGACATTAACACCCCCACCCCCAATAGGGGCCTTCATTCCCAAATTTTAGAGTTCCATGAGCTCCATTTTTCAGGAGCAAAATCCTTTTTACAGGTTCCAGAAGACTGAAATTTTGGAATATGTGCATAAAGATTAATAGTATGGGATACATGTCTCATGATTAGAATTCTTTTAGGGTGTGTGAAGAGGTAAATAACCCTCATGTGCAATTTCGATGAAATTCGAATCATATCTATTCCAGTTCCTTACAGGAAATATAAGAGAAAAGTCTCATCCTTCAATTGCATGTAAAACGGGCAACACCGGGTATCTCTGCTAGTATATATATATATATATATATATATATATATATATATATATATATATATATATATATATATAACTATATATATATATATATATATATATATATATATATATATATATATATATATATATATATATATATATATAACTATATATATATATATATATATAAGTCAGTAAATAGTGGGGTTGTGTTAACCGCACGTGGAGAAATAATAGGAAAATGAAAAAAAAGGCAGAATGCTAAACTGGAAGCATGTTTTAATAAAGATTTCTAACCGCTTTTCATTGCGAAAGCAAATTATCAAGAAGAAGGAGAATGAAAATGTTTTTTACAAAGAAGTACAAAATGAAGAAAATAATATATAGAAAAATAATATATTAAAAACTAATAAATATACCCATACATTATATTGTCTTTGAACTTTTGAAGTTCAATAGTAGTTCATGTATATAATGGTAGGAAAAATAAGGATGCATGAGAGTTGAGAGTTTTGTTAGGTTTAA